>NC_133329.1:80770799-81070799 GCF_042186555.1 Aquarana catesbeiana | reverse complement strand
GAAGGCACAGGATGTTGTAGTACCACAGCCTGAGGACAGATATGTCATCTGCTGCTGTTCATGATCTCGGGGAGTCCTGAACCAGATTGTGCTCCCTATTATATGGACTTCTCAGGCTACCAATTTTTAGTTACAAAGAGTTGATGTCTGCCCTGGGGTACAAAGACTTTGCAAATTCAAGCAGTTTCTCCTGCGTTGCCTTCCTCTTTATTTTGTTATTATGAGCCAGAATAAATGTTTGTTTGTTTTTTATATGCAAATACTTGCCTATGTGTTTTTCTTCAAATAGGACAGTTTTTTTGTGAGTAGGCAGGTACATTTCCAAAATACAATGTCATATTAACAAGGGACAACAACACCAATCTCCTTGAGCTTTATAAAAATACAAGATAATAATGTTGTTGTGGAAACTTGACACACCAAAAAAAATTACGGAGATCACTAGAAATTAATTTAAAAATAATCCAAAAAACAGGAGATCTTGATTAAAAATAAAAAAAAGATGACTATAAAAAATAATTATAAACATTTTTATGGAGATCTGGCTTTAAAAACAAAAAATATTATTCAGGAGATCACGAGAAATAATAAAGAAATAAGTTTGTGAGAACTCTGTGTGAATATCAGCAGCAAAATAACTTCATTCTTCTAGCATTATAAAGAACAAAAGAATGCGCTGCATTAAAAGATGCAAAAATTTACAGCGTGACGAATGTGCTAGCTCCCTTACTAATGCTAGTTTTACCAGACTGAGCGCTTCCGTCTCGTACTTGATTCTGAGCATGCGTGATTTTTGGCACGTCGGAATTGCATACAGACAATCGCATTTTTGGCTAGGAACTTTTTCCGACTGAAAAATTAAGAACCTGCTCTCAATCTTTTGCTGGCTGGAATTCCGCCAGCAAAAGTCCGATGGAGCATACACATGGTCGCATTTTCCGACCAAAAGCTCTCATCAGAGTTTTGCTGGCTTTTTGACCGCAGTTACTCCATGAAGACCACTTGTGGCCAGACTTCTCCAGGCAGTACATGGATGTACCTGGGTCCCACTGGTTTCCACCAGTTCTGTGCTGATGGCACTGCTGGACATCTTCCAATGTTGAAGGCAAGTAATCATGATACGTCTTTCATCAACTGCATTAAATTTCCTTTCCCGACCACTGCGTCTACAGTCCTCAATATTGCCTGTTTCTTTGTGCTTCCTCAAAACAGCTTGAACAGCACACCTTGAAACCCCAGACAGCTTTGAAATCTTTGCCTGGGAGAGACCTTGCTGATGCAGTATAACTACCTTGTGTCTTGTTGCTGTGCTCAGTCTTGCCATGGTGCATGACCTGTGACATGAAACTGTCTTCCACAACCTCACGTTAGTAGCAGAGTTTGCCTGTTCCTCACCCAGTTTTAAGCCTCCTACACAGCTGTTTCTGTTTCAGTTAATGACTGTGTTTCAACCTACATGTGAAATTGATGATCATTAACACCTGCTTGGTATAATTGGTTAATCATACACCTGACTCTAATCCTACAATTTCCCTGAATTTGTGCAAGTGTACAAAGTGTGCAAGTGTAATAATCGATGCTGGCTTGAACCCAAATGGTGATCACACCAATTATTGATTAGATTTAGATCTTTCTTCTGCTTGCTCACTTTGCATTTTGTAAAGTGATAAAAATTAAACAGTTAAAATACGTATTTTTGAAAGCATTCTTACTTTACAGCATTTTTTCACACCTGCACAGTACTGTATATATATATATATAGATATCATGTGTGTAATATATATGATAAAGAGGGATCAGCGTGCAGTTTGGTGTCAGATGCAGCGTTTGCCTTGCGTGGAAGTTGCTGGTTTCCTAGCAACAAACCTGTTCTCAGACAATACAGGCTGAATTATCCTCCATCTGCCTCATCCGATGTTCTATGAGAGCCGTCAATGTGATCTGATGTAAGATCGCTCTATACTCAAACATCCCGAGAGGAAACATGTAGCAGAATGAAACCTTCGAAAGTAAACAAGACGCAATCCGCGTTAACGAGCCAGCGATGGAAACAGTGTTGCCAACCCCCCGAAGTGAAGTTTACTGGCAGGATGCCAAAGTTTACAAGCGACACCAATTTTTTTTACTGGCAAAAATCATGAAATTTACTGACGGAGCCACATTCTTTACTGAGACTGCAAAAAAGTACTTAAAATGACAGTTTTCAGTGCTAAACAGCTAGTGCTATTAGCAATGTGTTTAAGTTAAACAAAAGTCAAAAAACACATTTCTCCATTGACATGAAGGTCAGGTTACTACAACCCAGCCAGCACAGAGTTCCCCCTTACATCAGAGTCTGCAGGATTCCTCCTTACAGTGAAAGGGAACTCTAACGTAAAGAGGAACGCTGCAGATCATAATCTAAGGGGGAACTCTAATGTAAGGGGGGGGCTCTGGTGACTAGAGGCTACCTTCCGCAGAGTGAATACACTAACATAAGGGAGGGTTACTAACATAGGGGGGGAACCTTTATATCAGTGCCCCCTTACATTATTGTATTCACTCCCCCCTTACATCAGCAACCCTCCCCCCCATCAGGCTGGCCTGGCGGTAACCTCCTCTCGGGTGCACCGTGCAGGGTTTAGTCAGACAGCTCCAGCTTGGCGGCTCTGGTTTTATCCTATAGTGTCCTCTCCACAGTCCACACATGTCTGACTCCTCCTATGACCCCCATCCCCGTGGCGCTCTCCTTTCCAGGCTCCCCTTCAGAGACTGAAGACATGATAAAAGACAAGAGATGGTTAGAGGCTGCGGACATAATACAGGAGGTGTACAGAGGCTGCGGACATGATACAGGAGGTGGACAGAGGCTGTGGACATTATACAGGAGGTGAACAAAGGCTGCGGACATGATACAGAAGGTGAACAGAGGCTGCGGACATGGTGCAGGAAGTAGACAGAGGCTGCAGATATGATATAGGAGGTGGACAGAGGCTGCGGACATGGTACAAGAGGTGAACAGAGGCTGCGGGCATGGTACAGGAGGTGGACAGAGGCTGCGGACATGGTACAGGAGGTGGACAGGGGCTGCAGACATGGTACAGGAGGTGGACAGATGTTGCGGACATGGTACAGGAGGTGGACAGAGGCTGTGGACATGATACAGGAGGTGGACAGAGGCTGCGGACATGATACAGGAGGTGGACAGAGGCTGCAGACATGGTACAGGAGGTGGACAGAGGCTGCAGACATGATACAGGAGGTGGACAGAGGCTGCGGACATGGTACAGGAGGTGAACAGAGGTTGCGGACATGGTACAGGAAGTGATCAGATGCTGCAGACATGGTACAGGAGGTGGACAGAGGCTGCAGACATGGTAGTGTCCTCCTCACCCCCTCACAGTAGCTTTCTCCTCTGTCCACCTTCATATTACCTCTCCACATCAGTGTGTCCTCCTTATGTGCCCCTTTCACCTCTCCCCAGGGCAGCACATCAGTGTCCTCCTCTGTCCCCTGCACGGCTCCCCCCCCAGTAATATCCTCCTCTGCCCTCTTTTTGCTTTCCCCCCCACACACATTCAGTGCCACTCTCCTCTGCTACTCCTCTGCTGACTGCTGTGGCGAGTGCACTAGGTGCCGCAGCCGCATCGCCAAGAAGGAGCGGACTGGCTTCTATTCAAAAATGGCACCAGACAGCGCCATTACATTACTGCACATGCGCCGCCCGCCCGAGCATGTACAAGCTTTCCAGAGCCTGGTCGGCTTCAGAACAACGCATGCGCGGTTGCAAAAATTCCAGTATATACAGTATGCCATCGTTTGTAGAAGCTTTAATGTTTGCACAAACCAATCAATATACACTTATTTGGATTTATTTTTTTTTACCAAGACATTTTGGCCTAATTTTGATTTATAACAGATAATAGAAAAAAATTGTTTCCTTTTCAAAATGATGTTTTTTTTTTCATTTTTATAATAAAAAATAAAATGTGGGTAACATGTAGTGTGGTAAAATAGCGCAGTGCAGAATAGCAAAAAAATCTCTTGTCATGAAGGGAGTAAAATCTTCCAGAGCGCAAGTGGTTAAAGACAACTGATATTTGGCAATAAAGTTTAGGCTCGGCGGAAAGGCAACCCAGCACTCACAGCATGAAACAGCGATGTGTAGTAGATGTTCTGTCCTCGCTAAACGTTTCCCTGTGTGTAACACAACATGCAGCTAAACCCTCCTATTCTGCAATAAGCTAGAATGGATGTAATTTTGAAGCTTTATTCACAAAACAGGGTGGGTGAAACTATAAGGAAAAAACTGATAAAAGTACATATAATCAGTAAATGAAATATAAAGAAAATACAATTAGGCTGTGCATGGCAGTAAATTATTCATATCAGTGATGCTACCATTAGCAGATGTAAAGAGATGCAAGTTCCAATCCAACATGTTTCCTAATACCTGGTTCCTTCTTTCCTTCTGTAGCACCCTGATGTTTAAGCAGGGATGCTCTTAAATTTATCTGCCAAGTGATAGTTGCCTTGGCCGATTGATAGGTCAATTGGTTTCACCCTAATTCTGGAGTCGCTGCACTACTCTCTCTTCACTAGATGGCTGGGTATCTGGTGGCATTAGATAAGACAAGGGCATTGCAAAGACAGATTCGGAATAGATGGGGTGTCTCAGCCAATGGGCAGGGATTTTCTTGGGTCCCTTGGCCTGCTGGGAGAGCCTATTTATTTGGGTGGAGTCAGGTGATCGGGGTTCTGTGCCACCTGGACGGCTGTCTGGGTAGACGTGTGTTGTGCTGCCGAGGGCTGCTAGGCCAGAGCCTGAGGCCTACCCCGGGGACATCCGGCTGCTAGACTGTCTGAGGGCTTATCCAGAAGCAAGAGAGCAGCATAGGGTTGGGAAGAAGTGATGGTTCTGCAGGTCAGAGAACCTGTCGTTGTCGGAGGTAGAGGGGAAGCTGTCACCACTAAGGGACTATCCGCCTTGTTATCAGGGACCACAGTGAGTAGCTGAATGAAGCAAGTACCAGAGCAGTATTCTCACCAACCGGGGACGGTCAAGAATTGGGAAACTTCAGTGGGTGTCAAGCCAGGGACCCAGCCAGCGGAGGTGAGGCTTGCAGAACAGTCTTGTGTGCCAAGCCAGGGACCGAGCAGGCCAGTGGGGTGATGCTTGAGGAGTATCTGTGAATGCCAAGCTAGGGACCCAGCAGGGATGCGGGGGTGACGCTTGAGGAAGATACTGAGTGAGAAGATTGGAAGAGCTCGGTGGATCCAGTGGCAGTGGATCAGCAAGTCTAGTGAAAGACTGGGAGCTCAGTTGAGTGAAGATCTACAAGAGGAGATTGTAGAGAAAGTAAAGAAGTTTGTTACAACATGTGTTAGAAACTGTTACAAGACCGTTGCGTAGGAGACAGCTATCCTACACATGCAGATGTGGTGTCCGGCTGGGTGCCTTTTCCCTGCATGTCTGACTACCTATATAAGTCTCGGAGTCTGCCAGTTAACATTGCAACCACTTAAGGGTGTCCTGGACCTAAACCCTTTCTCCCACAGTTCTGTTTAAGAGACAATAAAACTCTTTGCATTCAAGAAGTGTCTGGCGCCCATGAATCTACCTTGTATTGCACCCACCTTGCCTAGTAACCCACTCTAGAAGTATGTCAGCTGTCCCTAGCTCTGGAGGTCACCATTAGGCCTTGCGGCTTCACTTCCTGGTTCCCTACTGCTCATGCGTGACTCGCGCTGCGTGATCCCACTGGTCCCTGCTGTCTTCTGGGACCTGTGTGTTTCCCAGAAGACAGCAGGGGGGACGGAGAAGGCGTTGGAAGTGGCGTAGATACCCGCGTGTGACTCGGCTATTTATGCCTGGAAGTGGGAGCAAAATGCCTGTATGAGATAGGTATCTGCTCCCCCCTCCCCCCTGAAGGGTGCCAAATGTGACACCGGAGGGGGGGAGGATTCCGAAAAATGGAAGTTCCATTTTTGAGTGGAACCCTGCTTTAAATAGATTCTGAGCTCCCAGGATGCCCCTGTTTTCTTTTCTTAGACTGAAGGATAATGGGAACTTTTAATAAAGCTGAACAGTTTCTAGTGTCTGCAAAAACACTTCATTTGTTACCGGCTCCATCTGGTGGTTAAATTTAGTATTGCATGCAGAACAACTTTATGAATATCTTGCTTGAGGCAGAACAGTAGAAGTAGACCTCAGTCATGCCGACAGCATCTGTCTCAAAGGGGAGGAATGTGGCCTGGGCGGTCCATACCCAAGTGGGGAGGCTTCCAGGAAGGATGGCATGTCCACACATATTTCCTACTCCTTAGGAACACCTACCTGACACTGAGCACGTTCCCTGCCAGACAGATGACAGATCAAACAGCCTTTTTACACAATGCAGAGAACTAACCCCTTAGGTTCCACAGTGAGTATAACAAGCATGCTTTACTGCATATACAGACTGATTTTACTGTTGTGGGTTTAGTAACACTTTAACCACTAGAGATCCACGCTATAGCCGATTGACGGCTACAGCCCAGACCTGCTTTGCCGGGACTATGTCTATTGATGTAGTCCTGTGCACAAACGGCCTGCATGCCCCCTGCAGGGCGCGCGGGGGCGCTCTGTGATCAGCAAGTCTATGAGACTCGCCTGAACACAGATCGGAGTAAGGGGTCGATCCCGACCCCTTACCACATGATCAGCTGTCAGCCAATGACAGCTGATCATGTGACATCAACAGAGCCGGTAATCGGCTATTTTTTCTCTTCGTGCTGACAGCATGAGGAGGAAAAAAAAGACGATCACCGGCGCCACCAGATCCTCACTGCCCACCTATGCCCTCTGCCAGTGCCACCTAGCTATAGGCAGCAGTGCCGCCTATCAGTGCCCACCAGTGCCACCCATCAGTGCCCACAGTGCCACCCATCAGTGCCCACAGTGTCACCTACCAGTGCCCATCAGTGCCACCTATCAGTGCCCATCAGTGTCACCTACCAGTGCCCATCAGTGCCGCCCATCAGTGCCACCTATCAGTGGTACCTATCAGTACCACCCATCCGTGCCACCCATCAGTGCCATCCATCAGGGCCCATCAGTGGCCATTAGTGTCGCCTTATCTGTGCCCGTCAGTGCCGCCTTATCTGTCACCATTAGTGCCGCCTTATCTGTGCCTATTAGTGCCACCTTAACTGTGCCTATCAGTGCCGCCTTAACTGTGCCTATCAGTGCCGCCTTAAATGTGCTATTCTGTGCCCATCAGTGCAGCCTATCAGTGCCCACCAGTGCCGCCTCATCAGCGCCTATCAATGAAGGAGAAAAATTACCTGTTTGCAAAATTTTATAACAAACTATGAAACATGATTTTTTTTCCCTAAATTTTCCATCTTTTTTTGTTTGTTTAGCAAAAAATAAAAATCCCAGCTGTGATTAAATACCACCAAAAGAAAGCTCTATTTGTGGGAAAAAAATGATAAAAATTTCATTTGGGTACATTTGGGTATATTTTTTCTCCTCTCGCTGACAGCGCGAAGAGGAAAAAAAGACGATCACCGGCGGCCGTGAGAGGGACATCAGTCCTGATCACGGCGAGCGCCACCAGATCCTCAGTGCCCACCTATGCCCTCTGCCAGTGCCACCTAGCAATAGGCAGCAGTGCTGCCTACCAGTGCCCACCAACGCCACCCATCAGTGCCCACAGTGCCACCCATCAGTGCCCACAGTGCTACCCATCAGTGCCCACAGTGTCACCTACCAGTGCCCATCAGTGCCACCCATCAGTGCTGCACATCAGTGCCGCCCATCAGTGCCCATCAGTGCCACCTATCAGTGGTACCTATCAGTGCCCATCAGTGCCACCCATCCGTGCCACCCATCAGGGCCCATCAGTGGCCATCAGTGTCGCCTTATCTGTGCCCATCAGTGCCGCCTTATCTGTGCCTATCAGTGCCGCCTTATCTGTGCCTATCAGTGCCGCCTTAACTGTGCCTATCAGTGCCGCCTTAACTGTGCCTATCAGTGCCGACTTAAATGTGCCTATCCTTGCCCATCAGTGCAGCCTATCAGTGCCCACCAGTGCTGCCGCATCAGCGCCTATCAATGAAGGAGAAAAATTACCTGTTTGCAAAATTCTATAACAAACTATAAAACATGATTTTTTTTTTCAAAATTTTCCATCTTTTTTTGTTTGTTTAGCAAAAAAATAAAAATCCCAGCTGTGAATAAATACCGCCAAAAGAAAGCTCTATTTGTGGGGAAAAAATTATAAGAAATTTAATTTGGGTACAGTGTTGTATGACCGCGCAATTGTCGTTCAAAGTGCAACAGCGCTGAAAGCTAAAAATTGGTCTGGGCAGGAGGGGGGTTTAAGTGCCCAGTAAGCAAGTGGTTAAAGACATTGAAAACTACTTTATGGAATGAAATAAGGAGTGTTATTGAATATATTTAAAAATATCACACGTATTAGTTTTATAATTATATTTTATTCAATCATGAGGATTCAGACACAAACAACATACGTTTCTCCCATATGATCGATAATGATTTTCTAACTACTTATTCAATCTAATATCAATATAGCCTGAATCTACGTTATCGTTATGATTAATAAGAAAAATATCAAACATTGAGTCTACCCTTCGTGTGTTATTACATCATTACAATGTCTCAACCTGTGTCCTTATTTCACATGCAATTGCTAAAGTTCTTCTAATTGATACATTATAATTGTTATTTTCTGTTGATCTTTCAATAAAAACCTTTGAATGAGAAATGATAAGGACCAGAATGAAAATGCGAGTAGCTATTCCCTCCAGGGTTCTCATTCCAGAAACACTTCTTCTGCTGCTACTGGATCATCACGAAGAGGGGATTTTACTAAAACTGGAGCACAAAGAATCTGGTACAGTTGTGCATTGTATTCAATCAGCCTCTAACTTTAGCTTGTTCAATGAATCTTTTTTTTTTTTTCCATGAAAGTTTTTATTGTGAACAGAAGATGTTACACAGTTTTTACAATCAATAGGTTGGTAGACAACATGTATCTTATTAACATGACATATGTTACTACAATATTGTGAGTCATTTATAAATTCAACTTTAAGTCGTACAGACGTATAACAAAATAAGAAGGCCTCGAACTCGAGGTTTGCCACATCATCTGAGATCAGGAACCATTTTAGGTAGGATTATCACCTTGATTAAGGTTTCATAGGTATGGGGTTAATTGGGGGAGTGTATGGGTGTAGTCACCTAAGGGTCCGTAGGTTTGTCCCTGAGCACGTGAGAATGTATCGGGCTTGTTACGTAGGGTCCGTCTGTGAGGTAGGTTAATCTCGTCGGTTCTTGAAATGTGAAGAGTAGATGGGGAATTAAACATCAAAGTTAGGGTAGTCATGGGAGTAGGTTTTTGGTTGTCTTTGTCAGTTCAGTTGGGGTGGGGATAAAAAGAGGGAGAAGGTCATAGAGATGAGGGGGAAAGGGGGGATGAGGTAAGAGATAGAGATAGATGGGGAAGGTAGGGGACTGGGGTACCTCCTCCCCGGTCTCCATCGGGTCTCAAGGGTAAAGATGTTTTCGTGTGTGGATCCCTGTCTGAAGGGGGGATCCCCCCGGGATCCGCAATGAAGCAGGAGTGAGCGAAACAGCGAGTTTTGGTGGGTAGGTGTATGTCTCACTAGGGTTTTCGGCTTCTTCGATCAGTCGCTATGGGAGGATTGGGGACAGTTTGGCTTCATAATGGAGGAATATCTCTCTGTGGTGCAGAAGTGGGTCCAACAGGCCCATGTTCGGGAGTATTTTGACGGCTTATCTTTTGCAATGTGGATTAATTCCTCCATTTCAGCAATTTTGTTTACACGGGAAAACCATTCAGATAGGGTTGGGCTGCAGGGGGATTTCCATTTGGCTGAGATACATAATTTGGCTGCGTTGATCATGTGTATTCCCAGAGACTTTCTGTACATGTGGGTTGAAGTGGAAGAGTGGTGGAGAATGAGTCTGGTAGGAGTAAAGTCCATGGGGTATGTGGTTACCTGGGAGGTGATGTCATGAACCTGTTTCCAGAAAGTCTGGAGAAAAGGGCAGGACCACCAGATGTGTAAAAATGTGCCTATATCATTGGAGCACCTCCAACATTTGTTTGACGTATCCGGATTAAATTTGTTTAGCAATTCAGGAGTACGGTACCATCGGGATAGGGTTTTGTAATTGTTTTCTTGTAACGTGACATTGAGGGAGCCCTTGTGTGCTATTGTGTAAATTCGTTCCCAGTTCTCTTCCGTTAGGTCTATTTGAAGTTCCCTTTCCCAGGCCTGGCAAGCTTTAGTATCTTTGGGGGAGATCAGGGCAAAGAGCATGGAGTGGGTATTTGCAATCAAGTGCTGTTGCGGTGTAGTTTGGGTGCATAGGTTTTCAAATGGGGTTAAGTTTCTAGAGACAGACGCGTGTCGGTGTAATGTTACCAGAAAATGGCGAATCTGGAGGTAAGTCCATAGCGGAAGTGGTTCACCCCCTGTGTTTGTGGGGAGTGTATCGCGGTTTGTGAAATTACCATCTCTAAAGAAGTGTTGGGCTAGTATGTCTGAGTGTGGCCAGGTATCTTTAAGGAAGTTAGCGGACATTCCCGGGATGAAGGCTGGGTTAAGGCGGATCGGCGTAAGGGGTCCTGGATTAGAGGAGATTTGAAATTTTTTAGACACTTCCCTAAAGCTCTTGAGGGTAGCCTCTATGAGGGGGTGTTCTTTTAGGGTTTTGGGAATGTGACATTGGAGAATCCATGGGGTGTTTTTAATGGGCATGTGGGAGAATGAGCCTTCTAGTCTCACCCAGTCTTTAACTCTTTCGTGTACTGCCCAGTCTACAATTCTTCCCAGGTGGCAAGCTCTGTAATAATTCTGCAAATCTGGTAGCCCAATACCCCCTTTGCTTTTGGGTTTCGAGAGTTGGAAGTAGCTTATCCTAGGGCGTTTGTGTTTCCAAAGAAATTTTAGAAATTGTTGTTTGATCGTGTGAAAGAAGGCTACAGGGAGTTTGATGGGCATTGTTTGTAGCAGATAGAGGATACGCGGGAGCACATTCATCTTTAGGATGGCCGCGCGGCCGAACCAAGAGAAATGGGGTTTGTCCCATCTACGTAGGTCCTCGGAGATAGTGCGGATCAGCGGGATGAAATTTTTAGTGTATAAGTCCGACAGATGTGTGGTCAATTGGATTCCCAGGTAGGTAATGGCGTGTTGTTTCCAGACAAAGGGAAAGTTATCTTGGCATTGGGAGACTAGGTCTTTCGGGAGGGAGATGTTGAGGGCATGGGATTTTGAGAAGTTGATCTTAAGGTTGGATATTTGCCGAAATAGGTCAAAATCTCTGAGGAGGTTTGGGATTGAGGTAAGTGGGTCACTTAGAAACAGCAGAATGTCATCGGCAAAAGCCGCTATTTTATACGTACGTCCTGCAATGGGGATACCCTTGATATTTTCGTTTGATCGTAGGCAGCGTAGAAGGGGTTCGAGAGTTAAAATAAAAAGGATAGGGGACAGTGGGCATCCTTGTCTCGTTCCATTCCGGATAGAGAAGGCGTCTGACAGGTGGCCGTTGACTTTGACTTTTGCTGTTGGTGTAGTGTATAGGGACATAATTAGGTTGAACATTCGGTTGTGTAGACCTAGGTGGCGTAAAACCGCCCCCAGGTAGTCCCAGGCCAGCCTGTCAAACGCCTTCTCAGCATCCAGGGATAGAAAGAAGCCTCTTTGTTTTTGGGAAGTTAGCCAATGGTTTATGTTAATAGCCTTGATGGTGTTGTCCCTGGCCTCTCTGCCAGGAACAAATCCAACCTGGTCTTTCCCTATTATTGCAGGAAGGAGGGGAAGGAGTCTGTTTGCTAGGATTTTTGCGAATAATTTAATGTCTACGTTGAGTAGGGATATTGGTCTGTAACTAGTGACTGAAGTGGCGTCCTTCCCCTCCTTCGGGATGACCGTGATATGCGCTTCAAGCAGTCTGTGAAAAGGTAGCTTTGAGGAGGATAGGGAGTTGAAAGTCTTTAGGAACGGGGTCGAAAGAATGTCTATAAAGGTCTTATAATATGGTGCTGAAAAACCGTCGGGGCCTGGGCTTTTGCCCGTTTTTAGTTGTTTAGTCGCTCTCTTAAGTTCCTCTTCGGATACGGGGTTGTCTAAATCGCGAGCCTCTTCTCGGGGTATGGGTTTGGGGCTGAATTTTTTGAGGAAGTTTGTGATAATTGCTTTTCTGGAAGTTTGGCCTGCGGTCATTTCGGGTTGCTGTGGTATGTTATAAAGTTCTGTGTAGTAGCGTTCGAAGTGAGATGCTATGTCTGCGGAGTTTGAGCTTAAGTTACCTAGCGGGTCCTTAATAGTGTGGATGTTGGTGCTAGCTTTCTTGGATTGTATCGCTCTGGCTAGAAGCTTCCCACACTTGTTCCCCTGTTCATAAAATAGCTTTTGGTTTAATATAAATTTGCGTCTGGTTTTACGGTTAAGAACTTCCAACAGAAGTTTCCTGGTTTGAGTGAGTTCTAGGTATGTGTCTTGTGATTGGGACTGTTTGTGGAGTATTTCTAGTCTTTTTATTTTGTTAGTGAGTTCCTGAAGGGTTATCTGTTGTGTTTTTTTCCGGTTGGCCTGGAGTGTAAGAAATTCCCCTCGGATAACGCATTTATGTGCCTCCCAGAGGGATAGGGGCGTTGTGTCCGAGTTATCGTTTTCCCTGAAGTAGTTGTTTAAGCTGGTGCGGATGTGGTTGGTGTCAATTTCTGAAGTGAGGAGAGAAGGATCAAGACGCCATATCTTTGTGACTAAGTTTCTTTCCGGGAAGGAAAGGGAGAGGGTGATCGGGTGGTGGTCTGAAATGAGTAGGGGTTCAATGGTGGCAGATTTCAGGAAGGGGAGGTCTTTTTGGGAAAGGAAGAGGTAATCCAGTCTAGAGTATCTACTGTGGGGTGCGGAGAAAAAGGAGTAGTCTTTCCCATTCGGGTGCAAGGTGCGCCATGTATCGTGTAAAAGGAGTTCCTGTAATTGCATCTTAACTTGTCTCAGTGCTCTATAGGGAAGGGTGGAAGACCCCGAAGAGGAGTCTAGGATGGGCTGAAGTGTCACATTGAAATCTCCTCCCAGAATTGTAGTCCCCGCTTGAAAACCTGCGAGGATGGCAGCGATAGAACGGAAGAAGCAGACCTGGGCGGTGTTGGGGCTGTATATGTTTGCCAAGGTAACCATCCGGTTATGGATGGTTCCCTTCAAGAACACATAGCGGCCCTCTGGGTCTATTAGGGAATCTATCAATTGCCATGGAAGATTTTTAGAGAGCAAGATTGAAACTCCTTTTGTTTTGGCTAGAGGGTTTGTGGCATGGAAGGAAATGGGGTACTTGTGACTTGCTAGTTTAGGGGTATTGTCCGTTCGAAAGTGGGTTTCTTGCAAAAATATCACATCTGCTTTTAATTTGCTCATCATGTTGAGGATTTGACTACGCTTCTCTGGGATATTTAGTCCTTTGACATTTTGAGAGACTACTTTGAGCGTGTTGTGTTGCACAGTGGACTGTAGGGGGTCCATGATCGTTGGGTATAGTCTAGTTGGTGTGGCGGGTATGGGGAGGGGGTGCAATTTGCAAATGTGGCCGATGTGGGTGGGTGTAGTCTGTGGAGAGTCGGAGGCTCTTCACAGGTATTTGAGCGATATAGAGGGAGATGCGACGGTGGAGACCAGGGAGGGGGGGAAGCCCAGATATATAAAGGGGAGGGGGGGAGGGAGAGAAAGAGGACGTATAGAAGGGGGGAGAGATAGAGGGGAGGAGGGGGGGGGAAGTCAGGAGGGAAGTAGTATCGGGAAATAAGGTGTACTTACCGGAGGTAAATGTAGTCCAGCTACCTTACCCTGTTATGGGTTGAAACGTCCGGTGTGGGTCAACTAGGATAGTCACTGTCCTGTTGTGTGGAGGAATGGAAGGAGCTCGAGGAGAGGTTCGAGAAACGTTCCGTCCGTGGGAGGTCAACTTGGGTCTATTCGACTTGTATGGAGGGAGCCTGCTTACGTAACAAGGGGAGAATATGTGGTTAAAGATCTCAGATTGATGATGTGAAGGCAGAAACAATCAATGACAAAGATAATTGGAACATTGAACATTAACCTGTGGTTCTAGAGATAAACTAGCCACAATAAGGAACATGTGGAGGTCGTCACCTAAAAAGCAGATATCGAGGCCCAGGAAAAGTGGCGTTATTAAACCAATTATACATATAACTTAAAGATACTACTGATACAGGTAGCAGCAATCATCATAAGGCTAGAATGGGTTCAGTGCTAATTATGAACTTGTTGTATGTATTGAGGCTATGCAAGGGCGTAAGGTAGCGTAGCCTCTAAGAGGTAAGCCCGTGATAATTTGGGGGGGAGTGTGACTATGGGGGAGAGATCAGTAAGGATCCATCGATGCTTACGTGTGCGGGTTAGTCTGGGTGTGGTCTAGACATCGGGTTAGGATAGAGCTGTACTTCCTGCAATTGTTCAATCCCAGAGTTGACTATGGTAGATTTTAGCAAAGTTTAGCATTAAATTAGGTAGGAAGTGGTCTTTAGTGGGTATCTGACTAATGCCGCGTACACACGGTCGGACTTTTCGTCTACAAAAGTCCGACAGCCTGTCCGACAGACTTCCGGCGGACTTCCGGCGGACTTTCGGCGGACTTGCAGCAGACTTTCTAACGAACGGACTTGCCTACACACGACCACACAAAAGTCCGACGGATTCGTACGTGATGACGTACACCGGACTAAAATAAGGAAGTTCATAGCCAGTAGCCAATAGCTGCCCTAGCATGGGTTTTTGTCCGTCGGACTAGCACACAGACGAGCGGATTTCGGGGTCCGTCGTAGTTACGACGTAAAGATTTGAAGCATGTTCCAAATCTAAAGTCCGTCGGATTTGAGGCTGAAAAAGTCTGCTGAAAGTCCGGAGAAGCCCACACACGATCGGATTACCAGCCAGCTTTAGTCCGTCAGCGTCCGTTGGACTTTTGTAGACGAAAAGTCCGACCGTGTGTACGCGGCATAACTGTGCATTACTCGGCCGCTGTGGCCCTAGAATGGTTGGTTTGATACACCCTGCCCATCATTAGGGAGCTCATCCCCCATGGACGCTCCTGGCATATGTAAAGTGATTAGGAGTGTGCCAGGGAGGGAAGAGCCCTTATCCATGCGGGGTGAGCCCCCCCTTTTCTCTATAAGCAAGTCAATACCATCAGGATAAGCATGTTCAAAAGCAATCAAGAAAAGAAAAAGAAAAGAAAAGAAAACAAAACAACAAAAAAAAAAAAAAAAAAAGGGGGGGGGGGGGAAATGAGCTCTGAGTGTATCTCGGAGCACGGTGGAATACCAAATGTTCAGTATCACACTTATTTTGGTTTCTCAGGTTCAGTTTCTTTCTTCGTTGCGTCGTCTTCAGTCTAGAAGAGGTACCTGAAAGGAAGAGGGGGGGGGTTGGGATGGATAGGGGAGAGGGGGGGGGAGGGGAGTGGGGGGATGGCGGGGGGGTACCCCATTGTCATTTTGAGCTGTGTTAGATGACACCATCTCGAAGGGTAGGGGTCCATCTCGGGCCATCATTCATGAGTTCAGTGGAGGCTAGCAGTTGAGCGAAGATGTTGGCATCTTGTGTGGTGTTCTGTTGCTCAACCAAGCAGAGATCCGCTGGTGATATGTGCAGCTTAAGTTCAGTTACTTAGTGGAGTGGATTGAGTTCCGTTGGAATCTGTGGATGACTGGTGTTTTCCCTGAGAGAATATTCTGTGGATGAGTTGATGTGGAGGTGTGTAGCGTGGGGTCTTCATGGGTTTCTCAGCTTGTGGGAGTGTATTGTTGTCTGACTGTACCTGGTGGATCCAGTATAGGCCAGATTTGAGGTAGGCCTTTGTCAAGCGAATTGTAGGCGTCGAATGGATTGCTGTTCCGTTATGGTTCTATGGTCCTGGGATTTAGGATGGGGTGGCGGCCTAGGGGTAACTGCAACTCTGAACATGAGTTGTAATGAGTTCAGGAGGTTGGACATGGTTGATCAAGGCTGATCTGGCCGGGCCCGCCTGTGTGCTGGGGACGCTGTTGGGCTTTGTCGGTCTCTATCCAGCTGATCCCTCTGAGGAGGTGGCCTTGGAGAGGATGATCTGCGTCTTCTGATGTGGAATTCATCTCTTACCGGGATGGCCTCCATGGAGTTGGTTCTGTGGAGCTGAGTGGATCGAAAGTCTCTATACCAGTCCGGGAGTTCGATGAACGGTAACTGCAGAGTATTGCAGAATCCCCTGAGGTCTTCTGGGACTTTCAGATTGGCGGTGCGTCCAGCTTTTGTTGCAGACAGGCAGAAGGGAAATTTCCAACGATATTGGATTTCTTTTTGACGCATTAGGTCGAGCAGCGGGCGTAGATCTCTTCTGTGTTGTAGGGTTATAGGGGACAGATCTTGAAAAATCTTGATCTCTGCCCCTTGATACGTTAGGCTGCGGCGCTCTCTGGCTCTTCTTAATATGTCTTCCTTCAGTCTGAAATTCACCAGGCAGCATATCACGTCT
The DNA here is from genome assembly GCF_042186555.1 of Aquarana catesbeiana. Lineage (NCBI taxonomy): Eukaryota > Metazoa > Chordata > Amphibia > Anura > Ranidae > Aquarana > Aquarana catesbeiana. The sequence continues at coordinate 81,054,244 of NC_133329.1, read as the reverse complement.
CTGGGAGGGTCTGAGTCTCTGCCTCTGGGTTTGAGAGCTCTGTGTAGACGCTCATAGTCAATGGGGGTCTCGGGGGGTCTCCCTAGTAAGTCATTGAAAATCTGGATTGTGGCCTGTATTATGTGGTTCTGTTCGACGGACTCAGGTATGCCTCTTACCCTCACATTGTGGCGGCGTCCGCGATTGTCCAGATCTTCCATATGCCTGTGTAGGTCTCTAAGCTGGCTGTTGTAACTCTGGGATGAGCGTTGTAGCTGTTGTAGGGCGGCATCATGGCGGACCGTGGTTGTTTCTATGTCATCGATCTTCATGTGCATCGATTGAATCTCCCTCCTGAGATCTGTGAAAGCGGCAGCAAATGAGTCTTTGATATCTGTGGCCACCGACCTGAGATCATCCATATTAAGTGGTCGGGCGGTAGATGGGCTCTCTGCTCGCAGTGAATGTCTCCTGGCAGGGCTGAGGCTTGAGGCACGCGTTCCGGAGTAGGCCGGAGATGGAGCCGGGGCCTCGCGTGATCGCGGCCGGAAGATTTCCGGGATGTTGTGTCCGGAGGGCGGATCCATGCCCCTGGGGGATCGGGACCGGGACTGGGATGATTTATCCTTCGGTTTCCCCATGTTGTCGGCAGGTAAGGGCTCCGTTAGGCTGTTAGCAGGACCTCCGTGGGACAGAGCTAAGAGATCAGGCAGCCATTCTCGTTCGGCTCCAAGCCACGCCCCCAGCTTGTTCAATGAATCTTTACCAATAAAACCTAGAAGCTGGTTACTTTGCAGAGCTGCACCAGATTCTGTGTGCACCAGTTTTAGTAAATCTCCCCCCAAAGTGTTTCTTCATCAGCAGCATCTTCAAGTAAGGAAGGGTTGGAAACCACGGCTAAGATCATCTTCAACACAGGGCAAAAGGGGCAGCTGCCCCGGGCCCAGTCATTGTTGTGGGGCCCAAAGCAGCTGCCTCTTGAGTCTGCACTGCCTACAAATAGTCGATAAGTGGATTCAGGGGGGCCTAAGAAAATGTTTGATCAGGGTCCAATCAATATTAAAGACAGCCCTGACCACATCCACCCAAAAATACACAATCTCTTAATTTATAGAAAAATGACACCGGACAATCAGGTCAACATTGATCAAGCACTTCATAGAGCAGTATATGATTCTGGATCAGCATTGTCAAAAAAGCGCATATTGGCAGGAAGCTTTGAAATTATTATGAGGGAAAAGGGGGGGGGGGGGGGGTACCTGTTCTAACGTATAGGTATATTTTTTACATTTTTCCAAAATTTTTTTTTTTTTTCCAGAAATTTCAATTTTTTTTCCCATGACTTCAATAAATTGGGTAATTTTCCATCTCTCGTGTCTCTTCCAGTTCCATCCAGGACTGGTCAGCACTCGTGTCCCCTCCACCTGACCATTACACTACAAAAAAAGGAGCAATTCAGGGAAATGGAGTGAAAACTCCTCTGATGAGGCTCTAATGGAAGCAGCCGGGCCACGCAGCTGCATTAACCAGACCTGTCATCAAGCACATACATAAGGAACTCGGCGTCAGCTTGTTACATAACGCCTGTCTTCATATAGGGTCCACGTGTCAGCCAGAGATGGAAACTTCACTGATGCAACAGCTTACCATAAAGAGGAGGAGAATAAAATTTTACTAAAAGCTGAAATTTAGACACTTCCTGAGAGGGGGAACTTGGTGGTGGTAGTTAATGTTTCACAACAAGTTCAGGTATTAGTCCATGTAAGGATAAAATGATGCTGGATAAATGGAAGGCAGCCAGTCTATAAAAGCTAGAAGAAGCTCTGGAACAATAAAAAAGAAAGAAGGACGGCGCCCTCTAAGTGCAGCATGTATGTTAAAAATATTTATTACAATAGATAAAAACACTCACATTTGAGGCCACCAGCAAAGCCTGATGAAGGAGCACGCATGCTCCGAATGCGAAGCACCGCCCGCCTCACCCCGCTCCCGGAAGTGATGACGCAGGTCAGCACGGCGCTCCACGGAGGATCCATGACCGACATCCTGGATGCCCGGAGGCTCTGAGGACCCTCGGCACCACCAGAACAGCTACCAGGACCCAGGTCACAGGACTCACATCCCAGGAACCCCCCCACTGGCCCGTGACACCCACATCCCCCGAGAGCACGCGGATGAAACTACTTTACATGCTGGTTTTTAGCAACTCAAATGTGAGTGTTTTTATCTATTGTAATATTGTAAATATTTTTAACATACATGCTGCACTTAGAGGGCGCCGTCCTTCTTTCTTTTTTACTGGAAGATTTACGCCCCCCTTTCTTGACCAGGCCATTTTTTGCAATACAGCACTGCGTTGCTTTAACTGATAATTGCGCAGTCATGCAACGCTGTACCCAAATAAAATTTATGTCTTTTTTTTCCCACAAATAGAGCTTTCTTTTTGTGGTATTTGATCACAATGGCGGTTTTTATTTGATGCTTTATAAACAAAAAAAGAGCGATAATTTTGGGGAAAAAAAATATATTTTTTACTTTCTGCTATAAAACATATCCAATAAACAAAATGTAAAAATCTAATTTCTTCATCATTTTAGGCCAATTTGTATTCTGCTACATATTTTTGGTAAAAAAAATCACAATAAGTATATATTGATTGCTTTGCGCAAAATGTATAGTGTCTACAAATTATGGGATAGATTTATGGAATTTTTATTTATCTATTTATCTTAACTATTAATGGCGATGATCAGCGACTTTTAGCGGAACTATGACATTGCTGTAGACTAGAGCCTTCTGCCGGCTATCATTGGGGCCCTTTAAGAGCGTCTTTGCACTTAACAACAGTCCTAGTTAACCTGCATGCCATATAGGTACATATAGTCTCAACACAGGTGCAAGGTAGAGGTGGTTCAGATGTGTTAAAGGTTCGGTATAATGTGGTATAGGGTTGGTATAAGTGCAGTCTAGGTTTTGAAAAAATTTGGTACAGAATGCAGTGTGGGTGCGGTATGGATTGGGTACACTTGTCTTGCTCTCGGCAGTTGAGTCCCTGCTAGCAGTATCAGCAATGGGCGAATAGCCCTCTCACCAGTCCCAGGAATGCTACAGTGACCTCTCGCTGTAGAAGGGGGAACCCCTCAGTCTCTCTTTGAAAGCTCCCAGTGATCAGCAGTGGGAAGCAGAGGATAAGTGGACGCTCTAGTCTCCCTGCAGAAGTGGTGCAGGTGCTGTGATATGGGTAGTGCTCCACTGCCCCTGGGCATCCTCACTCTCAGTCTCAGGCTCGGCTCTCAGCTGGTATGGTCTACAGTTGGCAGACAGAGGAGCTCTCCCTCTAACTCCCTCAGTGCCAAAAGGAAGAACTTTCCCAGGCAGTTTAATAAAAATCATCTCTCCACTACTGCTACTGCACAGTGCCTATTGTGTTCTGTAGTGTAACCATTATAGTGTAGCCATTATATGGCTGCTGTCTCGAACTACGAATCCAAGCATTCTCAGAGCTCTGCATAGAAATCTTTGCGCTTACTTGGCTTTAGCTGTCCCACTGCTGGCCGGAGGAGAATGGTGCAGCACAACATCAGTAACAACATAACAACAGCTTCCATATGTGTATTAAGCTGCTTGCTTGGGGTTCAGGTTTAATGACAGGATGTGGGATCTGACACTTATCGTGGTTAGACTCTTGCCAGTCATGTAACAGATATGTGCAGCAACAAAGAAGGTAGGCTTTAAGGCCCACACACTGTACATATGCATATGTCCGCTCCTGAAGAAGTGGTTGTAACCACGAAACACGTAGAGCAATATGTGACGCAGTCATGTTTTTATTAATACTATTCTTGATGGTATTTAATACTTCATGGAGCTGAGGATTTGAAGATGAACAGGGTTCAGCCTTAAGTATAAAACGTGATTTTTTTATTTTTTTTTGCACGCATGACGATTTGCAGATGAACAGACAGTGTACAACACAGAGAATTTTTTTTCTTCCTTTTTTTTTTGGATTTTTCTTTTCTCTTGTTGCTGTCTTTCTCCTTTCATACCCGTGTTTACTGAGGAGGGGCAGAATTTAATGCTAGGGGGGTTTCTGTTTTTTCTTTTTCCTTTTCATGGTTTTATTTAATTTGTTATTTGTATATAAATATAAGTAGAAAAAATAGGTATTTTTAAACATTAAAATTTGTGCGATGTGAAAGTAACGAAGGAATATACGTTTATATATGTTAATGTTCTCCAATTGGAGATGTTTATTATGGTACTTTGAGGTCAATAGAGATATTTAAAAAAAAAAACTTCATGGAGCATTTATCACTTCTTTTAAATTGGCAATTGGAATGTTCTGCCTCAATTTCTGTGTATGTACATATGTGCAGTATACTCATATTATGTGTATATATACAGTATCTCACAAAAGTGAGTACACCCTCACATTTTTGTAAATAGTTTATTATATCTTTTCATGTGACAACCCTGAAGAAATGACACTTTGCTACAATGTAAAGTAGTGAGTGTACAGCTTGTATAACAGTGTAAATTTGATGTCCCCTCAAAATAACTCAACACACAGCCATTAATGTCTAAACCGCTGGCAACAAAAGTGAGTACACCCAAGTGAAAATGTCCAAATTGGGCCCAAAAGTGTCAATATTTTGTGTGTTATTTTCCAGCAGTGCCTTAACCCTCTTGGGCATGGAGTTCACCAGAGCTTCACAGGAGTCCTCTTCCACTCCTCCATGACGACATCACGGAGCTGGTGGATGTTAGAGACCTTGCTTTCCTCCACCTTCCGTTTGAGGATGCCCCGCAGATGCTCAATAGAGTTTAGGTCTGGAGACATGCTTGGCCAGTCCATCACCTTCCCCTCAGCTTCTTTAGCAAGGCAGTGTTGTCTTCAAGGTGTGTTTGGGTCGTTATCATGTTGGGAATACTGCCCTGCAGCCCAATATCTGAAGGGAGGGGATCATGCTCTGCTTCAGTATGTCACAGTACATGTTAGAAGAAAAAAATCCTGGACTGCCGCACTCCATGCAAAAACATCTTTATTTGAAAAATTTTAAAATCCAAAAAGGCAAACAAAACAAAACAAAAGGTGGACAAACCAGTGTTTTTTTCTTCTCGCACTTTTGAAGCACAGCCAGCACCCAGCTTTGTGCGGTAGGACGGGATTTCACACAAGGGACTACAGAGGCTTTTGAAGCGGCTTTTCCTTCCAATTCACAGTACATGTTGGCATTAATGGTTCCCTCAATGAACTGTAGCTCTCCAGTGCCGGTGTCTTGCCGAATAAGTTCCTTCGGCGGATAGGTTCCCCCCCTGTACTGCGCAGGCGCAGCGCCTGCGCAGTACGTACTACTGTCGGCCGCCGGAGATAGCCGAAGCTCAAACGCTTCAATCAGCTGTACACGCGCCTGCGCTCTGGGTCCAGGTTCCTTCCCCACTATCCAAGTGGACCTAGAGGGGAATCTAAAAGTGCCGAGCGCAGCGAGGCCGTGCCGAAGCGTGGCGAGCGAAGCGAGCCCTGAGGGGCCCTCTTACAGGCTCCGTGTACAGCTGATTTTCAGCTGTTCCGCTTCGGCTATTTCCGCCGGCTTCTACTGCGCATGCGCAGTAGAGGGGGGGGAACTAATCCGCCGAGCGGAACTTTCTCGGCAGAACATCGGCAGCACTCATGCAGCCCCAGACCATGACATTCCCACCACCATGCTTGACTGTAGCAAGACACACTTGTCTTTGTACTCCTCACCTGGTTTCCGCCACACACGCTTGACACCATCTGAACCAAATAAGTTTATCTTGGTCTCATCAGATCACAGAACATGGTTCCAGTAATCCATGTCCTTAGTCAGCTCTTCTTTAGCAAACTGTTTGCGGGCTTTCTTGTGCATCATCTTTAGAAGAGGCTTCCTTCTGGGACGACAACCATGCAGACTAATTTGATGCAGTGCATGGTGCATGGTCTGAGCACTGACAGGCTGACCCCCCACCCCTTCAACCTCTGCAGCAATGCTGGCAGCACTCATACGTCTATTTCCAAAAGACAACCTCTGGATATGACGCTGAGCATGTGCAATCAACTTCTTTGTTCGACCATGGCGAGGCCTGTCTGAGTGGAACCTGTCCTGTTAAACTGCTCTATGGTCTTGGCCACTGTGCTGCAGCTCAGTTTCAGGGTCTTGACAATCTTCCTATAGCCTAGGCCATCTTTATGTAGAGCAACAATTCTTTTTTTCAGATCCTCAGAGAGTTCTTTGCCATGGGGTGCCATGTTGAACTTCCAGTGACCAGTATAAGAGAGTGAGAGCGATAACACCAAATTTAACACACCTGCTCCCCATGCACACCTGAGACCTTGTAACACCAACGAGTCACGTGACATTGGCGAGGGAAAATGGCTAATTGGGCCCAATTTGGACATTTTCACTTAGGGGTTTACTCACCTTTGTTGCCAGTGGTTTAGACATTAATGGCTGTGTGTGAGTTATTTTGAGGGGACAGAAAATTTACACTGTTATACAAGCTGTACACTCACTACTTTACATTGTAGCAAAGTGTTGTTTCTTCAGTGTTGTCACATGAAAAGATATAATAAAATATTTACAAAAATGTGAGGGGTGTACTCACTTTTGTGAGATACTGTATATATGAGATGGCTTTTTTACAGTATTTATTATATGTGCAATGTTTAACTCAATGTCAATAAATATAAATGTTTCCATTTATTGTCTGTCATTTTCCTCATGCAACGTCCCAACCTTCCCCTCAATTTTTACACACTGTACATATGTGTATACAGAGATCTGAGTTTTTTATGCTGAGAAAGCGAAAAAGTTAATACATTCAAGGTATAGTGCCCCTATTGATGAGCACAGTTATTGTATACCCTTCAAGGAGCAATCAACCCACGCTGTGTGCCAAGGAGCCAGTAAAAGAGCATTCCTTCCAACTTTTTGAGATAGGAACGAGAGACACCCATTAGCCAAAGTATGTAGGCATAGGACACACCTTTAAAGAAGAAATATACAAAAAAATGATTAGTTAACCGCTTTCGGACTGCCCCATAGCAGATTTACTGTGCAGAATCATGTATATGTATGTGATTGTGCACTTCTGCCTGCAGGGGGGGTGCACGGGCAGTCGATTAATCACAACAGAAGCCGATCTGTGGGTTTTCAAAATTGTCGCTCTTTTTTTGTTTATAGCGCAAAAAAATAAAAAACTGCAGAGGTGATCAAAAACCACCAAAAGAAAGCTCTATTTGTGAGAAAAAAAAAATTACGTAAATTTTATTTGGATACAGCATCGCATGACTGCGCAATTGTCAGTTAAAGTAACACAAAAAATGGCCTGGTCATGAAGGGAGGTAAATCTTCCGGAGATCAAGTAATTAAACACACAAGTGTTTTTTTTTTTACCACTACTATTCCTGTATATTGGCTTTTGAAATTTACAAATGCAGCCATTTAGGAATTGGATGAAAGATTTAGCACTGGGAAACACTTTTTGAAAAATAAAAAGTGCGTTTTCTATAGAACTATATAGAACAGATCAAAATGAGGGACAAATGAGGAGGAAAGAGGGGCAGAGCGACTTTGTTCGAAATCAGGGATAGTCCCTTGAAATCAGGGGCAGTCCCTTGAAATACGGGATAGTTGGGAGCTATGGTAAGAGAGTTACTCACCCTGCTGGTCTAGCACCAAGGTAAAAGTGTTCCCAGCTGGAGTGAATGTGTGAAGGATCAGCTTGGACCCGGCTCTCAAGCAAGTTGTTTGTCCATTTAGATTAAGTTTAAAGGATCGTTTAATATGTGCGGTGCTCCAGGCAATACTAAAAAAATACCCAGTTATAGCTGCCAAGGAGTGGAATTAGTACTTGCATCTATAATACACTGACACCAGGCTCTCAAGTCCCTGAAAAAAATGAACAAATTAGATTATGGTTTTAGCAATATTTGTCAGATTAGTGCCCTTTCCGACCATGGTGTCCTGGTGTGTAGCGTGGGTTTACATCTACTTTAACAAAACTAGAGCTTCACTTCAAGGAGCACAATGGCAAGCCCTAGTATATAAGGAGCCCTATAGTATAACAAATAGAAAAATGTATTTCTATCTGGCTGTGTAATATAAATGCGATCATTATTTTCCTAATGAGCTTGAACCACTTCACCAGGGAAGGTGGGGGCTGATTCAAGTAATGACGCTGCAACTGACAGAACAAAATACATCTCCAACTCTCCATTTAATTATTATGTAACAACAGCAATGAAGAAAATGTCTATGAAATTAGATAAGAGCCTCCCATCATTTCATTTTAGCCTCATGATAAATTAAATATAATTTAATTACCATCTCCAGCTTTCAGCACAGCTCAAAAGATTCCCTTTAGCTAGCTGCAGGGAGAAGAGAAAAGAGCGCACTCAGGCTGGGTTCACACCTATGCGAATTGGATGCGGCTTTCCCCGCATCCAATTCGCATAGCAGGAGAATGTGACTGTCTCTCTATGGAGCCGGTTCACATATCACCAGGGAGGCTGCGGAGCGCACTGCACACTGTGCGTCTTTGGCTCCCTTTCAGGGCCGAATTCAGGCAAAGATTCGGCCCTGTTTCGCCCCTGAAATAGAGAACAGGGACGCACAGTGTTCCTGTGCAATCCACGGCCGATTTAATTGTGAACCGAGCCATATTGTGCTAAATAGAACCAGTATAAAAGTTTCCACAGGGCTCTGCAAGGCAAGGGGGGTGTGAGGGTGGTCTGGATGCCGCACACCGGATAAAGTTGAAAAATCTTCTTTATTATAAAACTTGGATCATCAAAAATACAGGACAATCAGGCAGATGGTACAGACACAGCTGACGCGTTTCACACTCTAATTTGAGTGCTATGAGTAGGCACTCAAATTAGAGTGTGAAACGTGTCAGCCGTGTCTGTACCATCTGCCTGATTGTCCTGTATTTTTGATGATCCAAGTTTTACAATAAAGAAGATTTTTCAACTTTATCCGGTGTGCGGCATCCAGATTTTCCTGTTTCAAACCTTGCTTCAATTTTTGCTTAGGTTGCCAGCTCATTACCTGCCCTGCTCAGTTCTCCGGCTTCCTGCTGATTGACAGGAGCGACAGCAGTGTCACTCCTGTAAGAGAGAGCGGGGATTGGAATAGCTCCTGGTGGGAGGATTCTGCTTTCTTCTTCCCCAATGCCAGCCTACTCTACAGGTGTATTAGGGCACAAGCAGGAAGAGGAGGCACCTGCAGAAAACAGACTTTCTTCTCAGTACGAACGCTGTATCCTGGCCTAGGCCGACAAGGCCCAGGTCTAGGGAAGCACTTTGCAGGGGGGCAGCACGGAAAGAGTCCCCGCCGGCTTGCGCTACACTGTTAGTGTAGCGCCAGTCTAATGAGGAGGAATGGGCTGAGAGGCAAATTAGTCTAGCACCCCCATAAAGCGGCCGCACTGCTTCCGGTATGCGGGCGGCCGGCATTCCGCAACTGTGGAGGGGGGGAGGGGCGCCGCTTCTAATTTTGACTGTCCTATCATTCTGGACCACAAACCTTCCTCATTGTGCTAGGTTTTCTGCTGCACCATTGGCATGGTTATATCTTCTTAGTCCTCTCCATAAAATTATCAGAAATTTGTGCTTAAAGTAGAACTATAGGCAACACTTTTTTTTTCCATTTTGGATAGAGTAAGGGAGGGTTATAGCCCCTGTCAGTTTATTTTTTACCATTCCTGTCCCATTGCAGAGATTTCCCTTCACTTCCTGCCCCATAGCCAAACAGAAAGTGAGAGGAAATCTATGCAAATTAAGGGAATCCATTTGCCCCCCCCCCCAGGCTCTTAGAACTAGTGTCCCCACTCGAAAATTTCAGGGCAGGTCTTAAACAGCAAGGGGTGTGGCCTTGACAGGAAGGGGTGGGTCATATTTAAATTAGGGGGTACACAAGTTTAGTCAGCCCTTGGACAGCACAAAACCTAAATACACTACTGCTCAGTACCGGTGCCCGTTAGGGAGTGAGGGAGGATTGTCCTTCTTCCTGTTTACCATTATCATGTGAAATATCATATGACCAAAGCTGCCTTCTTTCCTGAGTAGGCATCATGCTGGGAAGGAGGTCTTTGAGAACTGTGAGAACACATAGAGTGGGGGGAGCAAGTCAGCCCCAGAGCTCCCCTCTACCCTGAAAGCCCAAAAAGCTCCTTAGTTACTGTGACAGACCCAACAGGAACAGGGGCTTTTGGAGGGGATTGCAAGGTAGCATCTTAGCTACTGACTATTGGCCCTGGCATTTGAGGGAGCTACAAGCATTCAGGAAGATGTCCTGTTATATACAGTAATGCAAGATGACCACATTTACCAGTCAAGAACGCCATGATGGCCTCTGCCAACTTGAAACTCAGTGAGAAGATGTATGTGAAAAGAAAGCTGGTTAATGAGATTTGGACAGCTTGAATACTGGTGCCGAACTGTCTGAGTGAGCACTGACCTGAGTCACCTAGGCTTGTCTAGGTGACTAGTCATTAATTAGAATACTGTTTGATTAGATTACTGTTTATGTTTATGTTGGCTGTTCTTTAGATGTGCTAATGATATTACTGTTTACAGTTTGCATTGTTTAGCATAATGTGATCAAGCTCTTACCTGATCTTGTGTGGTATATATTCTGTGTGAGTTTACAATAAAGTCACTTCCTGTTTGTACCTAAGCTAGTGTTGTCTAGTTCTTGGGTGTAATGCAGACTGGTTATCTGGTTGTATCTGGTTCTTTGTTCCAGAGTGGAAGAAGTTGTATCTTGGTGGAAGCACCCAGGTGGGGTGCCAGGCGGTCCCTCACAGTCACCATACCTCCTTCAAAACCTTTCAGCCCCCCTCCCTTCCCTAGAACCACACAGGACCCCCTAGTTCAATGCACCCCAAAGAGTTCCCTGCCCCTGCCTCTTTCATCCCACTGACATGGATGGCAAGGCATGGTTTTCCTCCCTTCCTATTTGGGTTGACAACACAGTGCCTTTGCTGCACCAAAATCCTAACCAGTGTTGTCAGGCCTGCCTACTGCACTCTAGGACTCCAGGATGCCAATCCCCAAACCCATTTCTGTTCCTCTCCACATGTATATATTGCTTTCTTTCCCAGCAAAACAATGCTGCTGCCTTGACTCCCAAGAGCCTGACCATGAATTGTTGGGCTCTTAGAAGATTTAGTTCCGGGGGCGTGTCTACATCAATAGAAACTGAGTTTCCAACAACTTTCCCTGCAAGAATTTTACAAGCCTGGGGATGTCGCAGGGAGTAATCATAGCCATTTCTTACTACAGGTATAAGATAAAGAAAATAATGAAAGAAAGAAAGATTGAGGTAAATTTAGCTCATGATTGGGCTTACACTTTGTTATTGGCTTTACTGGCTACATGACCTGTAGATTGATTCTTATTGTTGTGTAGAGCTTATCTCTGGAGCAACCATTGATGTATGGGACCCCTGTTTCCGGATGACAACCACCCCATTTAGCATTGTCATACCATCTAAAACACCAAGGCTGAAAACAACAATATACACCCAACAAGGCAACAACAATCAACAAATGGCAACAGCAATAGACAGTAACAAAATAAAACTAATTTGTACGATACAAGAAAACAATGCCAGGACCAAACAATGCTGGACAAAGGGGTACTTTCTGCAGAACCCATGGTGGTGTTGGCAGCGACTCCAGACTCTGTAGTGTTGTTCTCTTATGAAGCCATTAAAGCCCCTCTCCTCAGCTCACTGGATCTCCCCAACGGTAGTGACCTCAGTGCGAATGTGGCAGCACTCCCGACACACCGGCAAGCTCTGGTGACATACAGTATCTCTGACTCTGCAGCACACTCAGAACACAGAAAGGTGCAACATCAATAGACATGGTATAATCCATTCTCCCCTTTCTCAAGTGCTGCGGCTGTGGCGCTTGTACCCTTTCATTGTACTCATTACCTAACATGTGCCTAATAAAGAGTCAATATCAGCATCGGGGTCCTACTCTTAGGTGTAGCAACTAGGTAACCCTACTCTAGGTGTAGCAACTACATCATCACATGTATGGTCGCACTCCTACTTTCCCAGAAGACCTCAAAGCCCGACCTCCTTTATATATCTCTTCTAAACAGGAAGTGACACATGAAGGGGAAGGTACACCACAGCACACCATTAAACCTTAAACCCCACACATTATTCCTTTGTAACACATGTACACATGTAGATGTAGCACCCTCCTAGGTAGGTCCTAAGATTAAATAAGTTAGTATTAGTTGTTTTTGATAGGCAAATTTAGTAGCCGTGCTGTGTTCAGTGTGGCTGCATTTACATTTTTTGGTAGGCAAAAGCATATTCTGTTCACTGTATCCAGTGAAGCTGTAATCTGCTAGTAAGGTCTGCTCAGTGTGTTCTGCTGCTGCCAGTCTTGCCTATAGCTTTCTTTGTATCCAGGAAACTTGAGAAGTTTCTGAATAATAGGTGTGAAGCTTTGCAGATGGCAGCATGAATATTGATACAGCCTTGGCCTATCCCAGGGAGGCAGGCTCTGATGGCATGCTCTGTAACTGTATATATTCATTGAGCACACTGAGCTCTCGGTCTTTTCCCAGAGAGGATTAGTCCAGCCTGGGGGGCACACTGTCCTCCTAGTCGGAAGCTGTTCTTGGTGATACCTCAGGTGGGTGACCTAAGGGCTTGAATGTTGAGACCCTGGTGCTACGAAGAGCTGACTGAAGGGAGCTGTTTGCTGAAGATCTGTCTGGTATCATGGGACGGTTTCGCTTGGAAGTTGGCTGGAGGCTACCAGCTGCCCTTGGGCCTTGTGAGTAGAGATGCTGAGAGATCTTGGGGACCCTTGTGCTTTAGCTGCCCCTCTGGTACTACATAGTCAGCCGTAGGTCTATTTAAAGGGGACACCGCCTGGTGTCCTGAAAAGCTTTGTCTAACCAAACTCCTTCTCAAAGGCACTCTGCTTTTGTGGCTCTAAGTATTACTACTAAGCTGAAGTCTACTGTTTGTTTCAAGTCTGGACTTCAATATAGCTTGCTCTGAAGAATACCTAAGTCCTCAGTTGCACCTGCCTACGTGAAGTTTCCAAAGGTGGCTTCCCTGAAAGAGCGCTGTCCTTGCCAGTGCGGTGCACATGGTCCTACCACATAAGGAAGTCATAAAGGATTATGATGACCTTCCTCGGATGAAGAACTGATTCCAGAGATGTTCATGATTGTCACTATGCTGTCCCTAATAAACAGGAACCTCTCCCTAATGTTAGGCATACCTCTCATTCACAAGCAGGTCTCTGTTCCTGTCTAAAACTTTCCACACTGTCGGCTCAAACCAAGTAGTCAAGCAGGGGTGTATATAACCCCTTATGAGTCCAAGATGGCTACTGAAATCTCGAGAGAGCTTTGTGTCCAATGAGGATTTCCCAAGTTATAACCCAGAGTCAGAGGCAGAGGACACACTGGTCCTATGCCAGGCACTCGGTAGTGAACATCTTTGTTTCTGAAAGGCCGCAATTGTTTTACAAGCACAAAATGGCTGCCCTGGTGCATGGGCACACTTGAATCAGCAAGCCATGACATTGTATAACAGATGTAGTATACCATACTGCCCGACCCAATTATTACTCAACCAACCTGTATCCTTAATCCCCATCAATATGAGACCACACCAACCTTTGGAGTAAAAAATGGCCGTAGCAGCCTCCTTTAATAACCAATAATATTTGAACCTTTAACATAACTGTAAAAAACATCTGTCATAAAGCATATCCCTTGCCTAGCATTGGTCTTTGCCGGACACCTCCACCTACTATCAGATTCCACCGGCGCTGCGGTACCTTTAAATATGTCAATAGGCCTCTCGCTGACATGCTGACCGCAGTGCACCCATTAATCACTTCCAGTTAAAGCCCTATTAACTGGTATACCACCATCAGGACCCATACAACCAATGGGTCCCGAACTCATCCTTCCAAGGTGTCTGCTTTCTCCTGCAAAAACCAACACCCGCAATAGCACCCAACGGGGGAAAACCTTACCCTTGGGTGCCCCTCCACACCCTCAACCCTCTCTGGATGCCATCCTGCAGCCCAAGAACCCACATATCTATCCCCACATCATTCAGGTGTACCCCATCCCCTCTCAGGTATCTCCAGGTATCCACCTCCAATTCCCAATGCCTAATAGCCAAGCCCCCATTCCAAACAACAAATCGGCTGATTTCCTGATTAACTTTTTTCCACACCTTATTAAGTCTGTCAACCGACCTAGCTAGACGCCAATTAGTCCGAGCAATCATGTCAGACCAGACAATCACCATATCAGGAAAGGCCATGCGGAGCCGCAAGAGATCAAACCTGATGTTTCTCGAAATGTCCAGCATTGACTGTACCCCCAAATCATTGCCACCTACGTGCAAAACTAATACGTCCGGCGGCCTGTCCCAACGCGCAAATTTGTGCACCTCCGGAACCACTCTACTCCATAGCATTCCTGGCACCCCCAACCACCGTATACATGCTTCCCGTCTGGAAATGCCCAACTGCCTCCCCTCCAGCCTAACATCACCCCGTTTTGCCCCCCAAAACACATACGAATGGCCCAGTATCGAGACCAATCTCTGCCTTCCATCTGAAAGAGAAGAAAACAAACTCCAAATAACCACAGACTCATCATCACACCAGTACAAATCCCCAATGTCCCCCCCAGGCTCAACCTACCAGCAGGTGGGGCCTGACATAAATCTGGAACCTCTGTGATTCCCACCTGCCGATGTGTTTGACTGCATCATCCGTTAATCCACTCCACGCCGCCCCTATAGCCACCCCTATTCTAAAGAAATGGAATGAGAATTCCTTCTCATCCAATCCCAACGCCCTTAAACCTTTCCGGAACACGGCAATAAATTGGAATCGTGACAAGGGGGACCTATCGGCGTGTATAAGACAAGTCCCTACTACCCCGGACATATAGCCAAAAATTTCTTCACTGCCTGCACCGGACACAACGGAGACCCAGGCAAAGAAAAAAAACCTTCTTACCCTTACCCCCTTGATCCATCTTTGATCGCTGAACGATGAGGGAAACCTCAACCTCGGTACAGCATACCTCCCGATCCAACATGCCCCCATGCACTACTTTAGTTTATAAAAAAGAAAACTGTCAGCGCAGAGATATGTGTACCTCTATACATGCAACAGAACACAGTAACAGTTCATTAGTCCATATGATAAACTGAAAAATAACAAATCCTAAAAGGAATAGTGGTGGGCGGCAGCTGTCCTTAGAGAGAAGCCAGCTCTGTAGTGGGAAGACAAGGGAACAAAAAGGAAGCGCCACCTAAGTGCAATAAGTGAAGTAGGATTTTAATGACACAGCAATTAATGCACTTACAGGAAAGTGAATAAAAACAGGCTCATCTGTACTGTGGGCACAAGGTGCAGTCCGGTCGCTGGTCCATCCAAATCCACGGGGAGGCAATCGTGGGAGACGAGATGTGCAGTCTTTTCCTGCAGCCACCAGGAAGACAGCCAGGTCCAACGTGGAACGCAGGTGGAACGCAGGCGATAACGTCACCGGAAGCTGAACCATGGGAAGCAACAAGGGAGAAAATCTGGAGAGAACACACAGGCTACGTTCTCGGAGTCTACTGCTCCTTCTACAGGCTTATCTAGGGCACCACCCCCAATGGAGACACCATCAAATTATCCAACGGGACAGATGGGAAAGGGCCAACCATGCGTCCAAGTGCCACTTCCTCCCATAGTTTCTCAGAAACCACCTCAGAATGTTGCAAAGCCAAATGCAAATTCCGGGACCTGGGAGGAGCCTTAATCAATGTACATGGTATGTGAAACCCCGCCGAAAACCCAAGTCCCAACACCCGTGCTGACCCCTATCTGGGTACCTAGCGAGGAAAGGCTGCTTCCTTTCCACCCTCACTGGCGTCTTTCCTCTTGTTACCAGCCTCACCTGACCACCCTTTTCCTTGTTTAAAACAGGATACAGGGTGGGCACCCCCGCACCTGGAGCACTCGCGCTTGTACCGGCATGAAATCCCAAATTTGCAAGTACCCTCGTTGTACTGCCAACACACCCCTTTTTTCTTACTGGCCGAATGTCCTGGGGTAGCAGCTGCACCGGCCCCCTCCTGAAAAAACTGATTCAGAGCCCGCGCCGATGTCATGAGCTTCATCCAGAGACTAATGTCCTTGTGATCCCACCTCAGTGACGTCTGTATTGCTCTGCGTTGCTGGAACTGCTCGTCATACCGCAGCCATGCAGTGCCTCTGTAGGCTCTATAGGCTTCACCCACGGTGTCCAGGTAACAGAACAGCACTGAGTTCTTTTCTCCAATTACACTGGCCATAATGGCAAATGCCTGCAACCAGTTTGGGAATGTCCTAGGTATCAACCTGTATCGCCTCTTCTCTTCATCCTCCTTCTTGGACTCCTCTGGCTTCACCCTATCCAGGTTGAACTTCTCTAGCGGCAGTAGTGAAAATATTTCCACATACTCACCTTTCCAGATCCGTTCCCTCCCCTCTGGCTTCAAATGCACTCCTAGTGGGCCCTCAAAACACACATAAACTTAGCACTTTGCCGAATCGACCAAGCGGACTGCCTCCTGTTTGCTAGCGGCCTTCCTTGGCGCCCCAACCTTCTCCCCACCCGTGGACTTGTCTACAGGTGCCACCTGTGCTTGCCCCGTCCCCGCTACCGCAGGAACCACCGCCCCGAGAACAGGAGCACTCTGCGCCCCGCTATCCCCGGTTCCTTCGTGTGGGGTACCCAAGCCGCCGCCGGGTCGACTTGGCTTCCCGCCCCGTCTCAAAACGATTTACGAAATCCTTCAACCCCAGCAAAAACCCCTGTAAGCCTGTACCGACCCGCGGCATTGTGTCCGCAGGCGGGACTCACCAGGGGGGGCCCCTCCGGTATGGTCGCTGACCCCACCCCCCGTACCCCCATACCCGCCATATCTGCAGCCCCAACATGCTGACCCACAATAGAAGAATTAGAAGTGGACTTACCAGGCTGCCTAGGAAGGATCCCACCAGTCGACGGTCCCGCCTCCATCGCTGCTGATCGTCCACATGGCTCCACCTCATCTTCGGATACTGTCAGCTCACCCTCGGATCTGTGTCCCGATACAAGGTCACGATCAGCCGAAAGCCCTCCAGGTGATGTCACTCTGGATGTTGCGGATCCGAGCTGCCTTGGACTTGGCCCCCGCGCGCCAGATCCGTTCACTGATTTCTGCGACGCTTTGCTGCGTCTTGTTGGGCTCACTTTGGACCCCACCACCGTCTCCGTCCTTGTCGCCATCTGGCTCGACCCTCCTCTAGCATCATCATGGCCGCCGGCTGCAGTTTTGGATGGCCCAGCGGCCGCAGCTGCTTTACTCCCCCGCCAGAGCTCCGCCCCCAGCAGCCCTGCCAGGTGCGGAGCCCGAGCTGTCCTCACCCTGTTGTCTGGAGGGCCCGTGAGTCGCCCTGCTGGTCCCTGCGGCTGTGCCTACTGTCTTTCTGATGTGTGGGGCGGGATACCTCCCGGGACCCCCACCTGCAAGCGCAGCCTGCCGCTTCGCTGGGGGGCTCAAAGGGACCCTGATGGGACTCCCTGGCTGCCGCTGTTGTGGCCTGGGGAGGGGGGGTCTGGCGAAAAACAGTCTGGGGGCCTAGATCTCCGTGCCCACATGGATTCCCGCCCCTCCCCCCGTACCTGCCACCGCATGCTGGTTCCCCAGCACCAGTGCTAGTTGCTGCTGGAGCCAGTCAGCTCCTCTTGTCCCCACCTCCTCTCTCAGGCGCTGCAGGAGCCACTCCACGCCCGCCATGTTGGGTCTCCCTTGTCTTCCCCTGCGATGTCTCTCGCCCAGCTAGCTGCCTCCGCACTCTCCCACTCCCAGCTTTCAGATGTGCATGTATAATTGGCCTAATATGAGTCTGTTACCGGCTCCCAGCGATGAAGTCTCACCCAGCAGATGTGCCACGCTATGGAATCTTTTTCTCCTGTGCCGCTGGTGACAGGTTATTATAACCCCCCTGAAACCCCTCCCCCCTTTCATCACCACCAATCCCTTCATCTCTCTCATTTTATTACCCCACTGTTTCCCCTGTCATGCCAGCCCTACACCACCCCTTCGTTCCGGTCCAAGCACCCCAGGTGGTGGGTACAGGGAGTGTGAGGGCAACGAAAGGGTGCAGGTGCCTGCGGGCAGGAGGCTGGAAGATACAGGAACCTCTGCTGAGGAGATGTGGAAACTGATCACCAGACTTGTTCAGTGGGAGCCAGATCAGGATCAACTGCAGAATCGGGAACAGGCAGGAGTCGGCAACAGACTGGCAGCGGGGTACCAAATCAGAAGGCAAAACCGTAGTCAGAAATGATCTCATTTGTCTCTGGCTACGGTTCCATGCATGCACATTGGCATTAGGATTGGCAGAACCGCAGCCAGAGACAAATGAGATCAAGGGTGGGCATGCACAATGGCACCTCTATGCGAATGCGCGCGCTAACGCGCACCCGCGTGTGCCAAAGCGCTAATGTGCTAACGCGAATCCTGGCACACAGCATCCTATATAAACAGAGAGTCTGCCTAGCATCAGTGCTGGATTGTCTTCAGCTTGTTCCTGTGTTCCTGTTGTTACTGCCTATTGACCTTGTTCCTGAAAACCCAGCTATCTTCTGACCATTCTCTTGGATCTCCCCTGCCTGCTGAACCTGCCTCTACCTGCAATACTGACCTTAGCTTGGACTTATGATTACGGCTCTGCCTTCTGATTCTGTACCCCGCTGCCCGTCTGTTGCCAACCTCTGCCTGTTTCTGACTATGGTTTTGCCTTCTGATTTGGTACCCCGCTGCCAGTCTGTTGCCGACTCCTTCCTGTTCCCGATTCTGCAGTTGATCCTGATCTGGCTCCCACTGAACAAGTCTGGTGATCAGTTTCCACATCTCCTCAGCAGAGGTTCCTGTATCTCCAAGTTCCAGCCTCCTGCCCGCAGGCACCTGCACCCTTTCGTTGCCCTCACACTCCCTGTACCCACCACCAGGGGTGCTTGGACCGGAACTGTGCAAGAGGCCACCCTCATCATTTCGGGCTCTGCTGTAAGGTACGTGACACATAATGTGCTAGTATGCATCGACTTCATGCGTGCTGTCAACGTTGGCAGGCTTCCATCTTCATCCGGTCTTTCTTCCAGCCGTCTGTTTGGCTGAGCCACAATGAGGTCACAAGGACCACGGCACAAAGCTTTGAAGGGATGGCACGGGTATGCTCAGGGACTTGCCGTGACACTGATCTCAGTAAAGGGCCGATGGCGTGGCTCTTTTTAACATGTTAAAGTGGAACAATACTCATCAATTAAATACAGAACTAAAGTCCCAGATTTAAGATCTGAGGAACTATGTTCAAAGTGATCCTGGGACTCAGGTGTTCCTAATAATTTTCTTTAATGAGTTTGTGTTCTCAGAAATGAGCACAATCTGACCCTATACTCCATTTTGCCCTGAGATGAACACAACTCAAGTACTCAATGCGCACATCTTTCTGAAATGCAGCGGGAACAATACAGCGGACTGGCCCCAGCTGATTCTACTGGTTGAGTTCGCTCTTCATAATTTTAATGTTTAGTTTTACTTTTTCTAGGTAATCTTCACTTAATTATCTCTGTACACCAATGGCCTGTAACAGCAAGATAATAAATTTTGCTTTCTTTTAAACAATTTGTGTAGGTTGCTTTAATAGAAGAAGACTAAAATGTCAAAGTGAAATTTGGCGTCATTCACACAGAAGTATCGTTCTGTACATGCGTATAAAGGGCCATCTTTATCGGCACAGGAGGCACAGGTGTTCTATGAAGCTGTGTGCAGGCAGCCTGTTCAAATTAGTGACAGGCGGATGGATTTGCACAGAACTCCAAGTGCATTCCTGAGTACAGTGGCGTACCAACGGAAGGGGGTAGTGGTCCGCCTCGGGTGCGACACATTGGGGGGGTGTCAGCCCAGCGCCCCCCACGAGTGAAGCGGTGACAGCGGAGCGCCAGGCACAGGCAGCGGCGCTGTGACAGCCAGGGCAGGGAAAGGTGAGCTGTGACAGGGTGCGGACCGTACCTGGGTGACTGACACCCAGGGCCGGTGTTTCATCAGATTCGGCGATCCTTCACGTTTCGTCGCCACCATCTTGCTGCACCCCCCACTCGTCCACAGTAAGGATACAGTACGAAGGCGGCAAGTGAACATCTTGTTACACCCACCAGAGTCTTGCATTTTACACTTATTTTTAACAGTAAACAGGAGCTTATATAGTCAAATTCAGTATTTTGAAATCCGTCTGAGTGTTTTCATGTTGAATTTTCAAAGCAGCGGTGTTCTGTCAGATAAGCAAACCTGTAAGATCTTGCAGCTTGCCGCTGCTTTTAAAATTCAACATCCACATTGTCAGACGGATTTAAAAATACAGAATTTCACTATATAAGCGCCGTTTACAGTTAAAAATAAGTGTGAAATGCAAGATGTCCCCTTGCCACCTTCTCACTGTATCCTTACTGTGGACGAGTGCTGGGTGTAGCAAGATGGCGGCCACGAAATGTCACTTCCGTTACAAAATCTGACGGGTCGCCTAATCTGACGAAACACCGGCTGCCGGATTTTATTCTGCGCCGCTCACAGCAGGGGAGAGAGACAGTGAGCAGCGCTGAATAGAGAACGGCAACTGCTGAACTTAACTTTTCAAGTTAACCAGCAGGTGATTGGTGGCTAATAGGGATGGGCTGTCTGTTTGAGTCGAACATGAGTTCGACTCGAACATTGGCTGTTCGCCCGTTCGCCAGACAGCAAACAATTTGGGGTGTTCGCGGCAAATTCGAAAAGCCGTGGAACACCCTTTAAAAGTCTATGGGAGAAATCTAAAGTGCTAATTTAAAAGGTTAATATGCAAGTTATTGTCATAAAAAGTGTTTGGGGACCCGGGTCCTGCCCCAGGGGACATGTATCAATGCAAAAAAAAAGTTTTAAAAACGGCAGTTTTTGTTCGGGAGCAGTGATTTTAATAATGCTTAAAGAGAAACAATAAAAGTGAAATATTCCTTAAGCCCGGGTTCACACCTATGCGAATTAGGTGTGCGTTTCCCCACATCTAATTCGCATAGCAGGAGAATGTGACTGGCTCCCTATGGAGCCGGTTCACATATCTCCGGGGCGGCTGCGGAGCGCACTGCACAAAAACGCTGTGCGTCTTTGGCTCCGTTTCAGGGCCGAATTCAGGCATAGAATCGGCCCTGATTCATCCCTGAAACGGGGAACGGGGACGCGTAGCGCTCCTGTGCGATCCGCAGCCCGGTATAGTGTGAACCCGGGCTTAAATTTCGTACCTGGGGGGTGTCTATAGTATGCCTGTAAAGTAACTCATGTTTCCTGTGTCCGAGAGCAAAATGGCATTTCTAAAGAAAAAAAAAGTCATTTAAAAGTACTAGCGCTAGTGCCTGCTATTAATGAATTGTCAGTCCCGACAATGCACATAAAAGTCATTGAAGTCATTGAAAAAAAAAAAAACATGCGTGGGGGTCCCCCAAAACTTTATTACCAGGCCCTTCAGGTCTGGTATGGATATTAAGGGTAACTCCGTGCCAACATTTAAAAAAAAATTGTGTGGGGTTCTCCCCAAAAATCCATACCAGACCTGAATTTAAGGGGAACTCTGCGCCAAATTTTTTTTTAAATGGCGTGGGGTTCCCCCAAAAATCCACACCAGACCCTTATCCGAGCACGCAACCTGGCAGATCGCAGGAAAAGAGGGGGGACGAGAGAGCGCCCACCCTCCTGAACCATACCAGGCCACATGCCCTCAACATGAGGAAGATGTCCCCATGTTGATGGGGACACGGGCCTCATCCCCACAACCCTTGCCCGGTGGTTGTGAGGGTCTGTGGGCGGGGGGCTTATCGGAATCTGGAAGCCCCCTTTAACAAAGGGGACACCCAGATCTTGGGCCCCCCCCCCCATGTGAATTGGTAAGGGGTACATTGTACCCCTACCATTTCACAAAAAGAAAGTGTCAAAATGTTAAAAAACCACAGGAGACGGCTTGGGATAAGTCCTTTATTAAAAATAAACAAATAAAAAATAAAAAAGAGATTCCAGCGATGTAATCCAATAAATCCATGCTCCTACTTCCAATTCTCACTGAAGAAACAGCCCGCTTGTACCGTTTCTTCAGGAGCCGTGGCGTGACTGGCGGCTCTCGCGCGCATGCATGGGAGTGACGTCATCGTGACTCCGGCCAATCAGAGCACTGGAGCCCGTGAAGCCGGAAATAACTTCGGGAGACATGTCGCCGGTCACATCGGTGTACGGGGACCACTGCAAAAGCTTTGATCTAAGGTATTTCATAATGAGCTAGTATGCAATCCATACTAGCTCATTATGCCTTTGTCTTGCAGGTTTTTTTGGGGGGGGTTGAATTTACAACCACTTTAAATAAGTTTAAAATGGTAGTAAACTACTTTTTTTTTTTTTAAATCCCCTGCAAGGTAAAGTGCTAGTATGCATTGACTCCATGCGTGCATACTTACCAACTGTCCCGAATTTCCCAGGACATTTCCAGGGATTTAGACTCTTTTCCCGATTTTATTGTTTCCCAGGAAATGTCCCGAGAAATCCGAGAAATGTCCCGAGACATTGTCTCCGCCGGCCGCCATTTTTAAGAAGACCAGGAACACGGCTGGGTGGCTACAATACAGATGAAGCTCCTGCGTCGCTGCCCACCCTCCACCCCGCCTACCCCCTCCCCGCTTCGCTCCGCCCACCCCCCGCCCCACCTAACCCCCCTGCCGGTCTGTTATGGAAAGGGGCGGGGGTTCTATTGTAACTACGTGGCCGGCAGAGACACTATTTTGTATACCTCCTCTGTTCTGCAATGGCGGCGGAGACACCGCTACTAGGACACCTGATGTGAGGGTGGGGCACCGCTGGGGACATCTGATGTAAGGGGGGCTCCACTGGGGACACCTGATGTAAGGGGGGCTCTGCTGGGGACATTTGATGTAAGGGGGGCTCCGCTGGGGACACCTGATGTAAGAGGGGCTCCGCTGGGGACATCTGATGTAAGGGGGGCTCCGCTGGGGACACCTGATGTAAGAGGGGCCCCGCTGGGGACATCTGATGTTAGGGGGGCACCGCTGGGGACATCTGATGTAAGGGGGGGCTCCGCTGGAGACATCTGATGTAAGGGGGGCTCCGCTGGTAACATCTGATGTAAGGGGGGACTCTGCTGGGGGCACCTGATGCAAGGACGGACTCTGCTGGGGGCACCTGATGCAAGGACGGATTCTGCTGGGGGCACCTGATGCAAGGACAGACTCTGCTGGGACACCTGATGCAAGGACGGACTCTGCTGGGGGCACCTGATGCAAGGATGGACTCTGCTGGGACACCTGATGCAAGGACAGACTCTGCTGGGGGCACCTGATGCAATGACGGACAGCTGGTGGCAGGCGACGTGGCAGGTGACACGCTCAGGGATCCCACTGATTCGACATTATGGTGGGTTGAATGATTTTATTTTATATTACAATGTAATAATAGAAATAATGCAGTTCAATCATCCTGACACCATAACAACCATGGTGCCGGGATGATTGAAATGCTAACACCAGGTGTTTGGAGTATCTTTATCTGCTAACTGTTAAACTTTCTAGAATACACATATTTCTATTGTTCTGTAGGATCTGGAGCTGCCGTCCCTCCATCCCTCTCCCCCCCTTTCCCTCTCCATCCCTCATTCATCTCAGACTCTAACCACACCCCCTTTGAGCCACGCCCATTTAAGACGTGCCCACTATTTTGCGTAAACCACACCCATTTTTTGCCACGGCACGACACATTTTTATTTTCCCCATATGCCACGCCCACAGATGCATGCCCCGCCCCTAATTATCATAAGACTCCGCCTACAGCCAAAAAAGTGTCCCTAAAATTTTTTTTCAATGTTGGCAACTATGCACATGCTGTCACCGTTGGCAGGCTTCTTCATCCGGTCTTTATTCCGGCCGTCTGTCTGGCCGAGCCGCAATGGCGTCACAAAGACCACGGCACAAAGCTCTGAAGGGATGGCACGGATGTGCCCAGGGACACGCCGTGACACTGATCTCGGTAAAGAGCCGATGACGTGGCTCTTTTTAACATGTTAAAGTGGAACAATACTCATCAATTAAATACAAAGCTAAAGTCCCAGATTTAAAAATCTGAGGAACTTTGTTCAAAGTGATCCTGGGACTCAGGTGTCCCTAATAATTTTCTTTAATGAGTTTGTGTTCTCAGAAATGAGCACAATCTGACCCAGTTAAACCCATACCCCATTTTGCCCTGAGATGAACACAACTCAAGTACTCAATGCGCACATCTTTCTGAAATACAGCGGGAACAATACAGCGGACTGGCCTCAGCTGATTCTACTGGTTGAGTTCGCTCTTCATAATTTTAATGTTTAGTTTTACTTTTTCTAGGTAATCTTCACTTAATTATCTCTGTACACCAATGGCCTGTAACAGCAAGATAATAAATGTTGCTTAGAATAGAAGAAGACTAAAATGTCAAAGTGAAATTTGGCGTCATTCACACAGAAGTATCGTTCTGTACATGTGTTCAAAGGGCCATCTTTATCTGCACAGGAGGCACAGGTGTTCTATGCAGCTGTGTGCAGGCAGCCTGTTCAAATTAGTGACAGGCGGATGGATTTGCACAGATCTCCAAGCGCATGCCTGAGTGCAGAGGCGTACCCAGGGGGGGCGGGGGTAGTGGTCCGCCTTGGGTGCCACACATTGGGAGGGTGTAAGCCCAGTGCCCGCCACGAGTGAAGCAGTGACAGCGGAGTGCCAGGCACAAGCATCGGCGCTGTGACAGCCAGGGCAGGGAAAGGCAAGCTGTGACACGGTGCGAACCGTACCTGGGTGACTGACACCCAGGGCCGGTGTTTCATCAGATTTGGCGACCCGTCATGTTTCGTCACCGCCATCTTGCTACACCTCGCACTCGTCCACAGTAAGGATACGATACAGTACGAAGGTGGCAAGTGGACATCTTGTTACACCCACCGGAGTCTTGCATTTTACACTTATTTTTAACAGTAAACAGAGCTTATATAGTCAAATTCAGTATTTTGAAATCCGTCTGAGTGTTTTCATGTTGAATTTTCAAAGCAGCGGTGTTCTGTCAGATTAGCAAACCTGTGAGATCAGCAGGCTTGCCGCTGCTTTTAAAATTCAACATCCACATTGTCAGACGGATTTAAAAATACAGAATTTCACTATATATGCTCAGTTTACTGTTAAAAATAAGTGTGAAATGCAAGACTCTGGTGGGTGTAACAAGATGTCTGCTTGCCACCTTCTCACTGTATCCTTACTATGGACGAGTGCGGGGTGTAGCAAGATGGCGGCCACGAAATGTCACTTCCGTTACAAAATCTGACGGGTCGCCTAATCTGCCGAAACACCGGCTGCCGGATTTTATTCTGCGCCACTCACAGCAGGGGAGAGAGACAGTGAGCAGCGCTGAATAGAGAACGGCAACTGCTGGACTTAACTTTTCAAGTTAACCAGCAGGTGATTGGTTGCTAGGTGGTCCTAGCAACCAATCATTAGCTTGTTAATATGAAAAATTAACTCCAGCCGTTCCCGCCCTCTGTTCAGCGCTGCTGTGTCTCCAGCTCTGCATGCATGCTCCAGTAAGGTAGGAAGGGGCAATTTGTAATGTACAGGGGTCCAGAGCTGGGGGGGGGGGCAATGTGTAATGTACAGGGGTCCAGAGCTGGGAAGGGGGGCAATGTGTAATGTGCAGAGGTCCAGAGCTGGGGGGGCAATGTGTAATGTGCAGGGGTCCAAAGCTGGGAGGGCTGTGTGATGTACAGGGGTCCAGAGATGGGGTGGTGGGGGGCTGTGTAATGTGCAGGAGTTCAGAGCTGTGGGGGGTTGTGTAATGTGCAGGGGTCCAGAGCTTGGGTGAGGGGATGTGTAATGTGCAGGGGTTTAGAGCTGTGGGGGGCTGTGTAATGTGCAGGGGTTCAGAGCTGGGGTGGGGGGCTGTGTAATGTGCAGGGGTCCAGAGCTGGGGTGGGGGGCTGTGTAATGTGCAGGGGTCTAGAGCTGTGGGGGGGGGGGGCTGTGTAATGTGCAGGGGTTCAGAGCTGGGGTGGGGGCTGTGTAATGTGCAGGGATCCAGAAATAGTGTGTGTTGGGGGGGAGGGGCTGTGTAATGTGCAGGGATCCAGAGATAGTGTGGGGGGCTGTGTAATGTGCAGGGATCCAGACCTGTGGGATGGGGGGGCTGTGTAGTGTAAAGGGGTCCAGAGCTGTGGGGGGGCTGTGTAATGTAAAGGAGTCCAGAGGTGCAGTTGTGGAGAGGAGGTACACAGTAGTGACAAAGAGATATTAGGGGGTGCAGAGGTATGTAGGGGGCACAGCTGGGTGTCTTTACATTTTAAGGTTGAGGGGGTGCCAGATATAGGATCCACCCCGGTTGCCAATTTCTCTAGGTACACCCCTGCCTGAATGTACATTTGTGTGGGACCGATGCACAGAACCAAATGAAAATTATAAGTGCCGTTCAGGTTCTTGAAGGGTCCTCATCCGAAGCCAAATGCTGGGGGTGCCAGCCGGGAACGGAGCTCATCTTAGCTCCAGACATCACCATGTAGCAAAAAAAGTATCCCATAAGCTGCACATCGCTGCAAGTTCACTGTTAAAGCGAAGTTCCAGTCTGTAAAAAAAAAAAAAATACAATTAAAAGTCAGCAGCTACAAATACATTAGCTGCTGCCTTTTAATATAAGGACACTTACCTGTCCAGGGATCCCGCGATGTCAGCACCCATAGCCGACTCATCAATTGGTTTCGGATGCAGGTGCCTGCACCTGTAGTTAGGGAAACAGGAAGTGAAGCCTTTCTGAAAATGATCCTGCCATCTTCTGGGACCTCTGTGTGTCCCAGAAGGCAGCTGGGGGAAGGAGGAGGGGCCGGAAATGTTCTAGATTGCTGAGAGGGGTTCTTACCCGGAAGTGGGAGCTGGTACCTGTGTCAAAACCAGGTAACCAGGTTTGAAAAATGTATTTGCTCAATTTTCCCATAGAGAGGATTAGGGGTACAGGATACCCAAAACAGTAGCAAAAATCCCTCTGCTTAGTATTATCTTCTAGTATCTGTCAGGAATCAGCAGCAGCATAGGTTTGCACAGCCTATTGTATTAGGGTGTGCACCCCAAAGCTCAAACACTGTGTTCATTAAGAAAAGTAAGGGGCCGGTAAATGACATTACCACTTCCCCCATTCATCCTGAAACATCATCTGTGTGTGCCCGCAACAGCAGCAGCCGGCGAGAGAGGAAGGAAGCCGGCAGCGCTGTGGGAGGATCGGCCTGGGCCGCATGGGGTGATTAGGGTGTGCCTGGGCACACCTGGCACACCTTGTACGCATACCTTTGAGCAGCAGGGATGGCTAGATCTGCGTGGCTACACTCTGGAAACTGGGACCAGACTGTGTATGCTTTAACTGAGATTTATATACAGTGAAACAAAATCCATTCAAACACCAGTCTACAGTAAACATAAAAATACAAGTAAACCAAAAACCCAATGACAGAATACCTAACTAATCAACCTAACAAAAAGAAAGTCTAACAACTAACTACATACTAAATGGGGAACACAGAAAAGAGGGGAAAACTGAAGCTGCAAGGAGAAGATGGGAAGGGGGAACCAAAACTGGCATCAGAAACAAGGGAGAGCAGGTACAAGGGTACAGGTCAGGAGCAAGATCAGGATCAATGGAAAACAGAATCTAGCAAAAGCAAAACTCTGGAGTGAGAGGCACTAGTAAGGGAGGACCTAAATACTCTCCCAGCAGCCATCATCAGGTGGAAACTGATTACTGGGATCTGCTGGCTGCTGGGATACATGCGTGGTGGACACTGGAACTACAACCTTATGCCCTGGGAAGCACAGTGCCACCAGCAGGTGATCCAGGTCCTGACAGTATCTCTTGCCCTCACAGAAGCTAATGTGAACTCTGTAGGACCGGACTACAGTTCAGTTTCTTCAGGTTCTGCCACAGGTCAGCTCTTTACACATCTTTCACAGTTTAGGACACCCTGGGCCCAGACATGCAGCTAGAGAAAATAAAAACTCTCTTTCTTCGATCTGGCTTCCTACCCCAAGCATGGGGACCTGGGAGGCAAAGACTGGACCTCTCTCAGCAACACTCTCCCAAGGCAGCAGGCCTAGGAGGCAAGGACTTTTGAACTCACATCCTCTCAAAGCAAAGGCTGGGAGGTAAAGATTACATTGAAATAAAAAATTGGTTGATTGACCTCACGTTGAAATAAAAAAGTAATTAGGGGCAACTGCAAACTCTTTATAAAAATTGTAAAAGTATAGTTGTACTCCTAGTACCATAATCCTTAAAGTGTTACTAAACCCAGGACCCCACATTCACTATATCTGGTCTCCCACAGTACACAGAACATGGAAATGCAATTATTTTGGTAAATATAAACGGCTAAATACCTTTTCTCATCAGTAGTATATAGCAGTCTTGTTACTTCTATCAGTGCCTATTAAAGCTTGTAGGAGGAGTTTTCATTCTCCTCTGACTGTCTTATGAGGCTGCAGGACCCCTCACCCTCAGTTTGGACAGTGCTGATGGGCCCTGTGCTGAACGCATGCACCCTCCCAAGATAAAAAAAAAAAACTCCCTAGCAATACACACCAAACTGAGCATGTGCAGAGTGACTCCAAAGACTATAAGGAGAGGATCAGAGAAGACAGAATCAAACAGGCTTTTTACACAATGCGGAGGACTAACCCCTTAGGTTCCAGTGAGTATAACAACATGCTTTACTGCAGGGGTCCTCAAACTTTTTAGACAGGGGGCCAGTTCACGGTCCCTCAGACTGTTGGGGGGCCGCACTATAGTTTAAAAAAATATGAACTAATTCCTATGCACACATCTTATTTGTAGTGCAAAAAAAAAAAAAAAAAACAGGAAAAAAACAGTACATATTTAAAATAGAACAATTGTAATCAATATGAACTTATCAGTATTTCACAGACTCCCCTCATTACAGAACCACTCCCAATCACAGACCCCCCCTCCCCATCACAGACTCACCCCATAACAAAGCCCCCCCATGACAGATCCCCCCATCACAAAGCCCCCCAACACAAACTCCTCTCCATCACAAAGCCCCACATAACAGATTCCCCCCATAACAGACTCCCCCATATCACATACTTCCCCATCACAGACTTTCCCCATAACAGACTCTGCCATCACAGATCCCCCCATAACAGACTCCCCCATCACAGATCCCCCCATATCAGTCCCCCCCCCATAGCACAGACTCCCCCATCACAGATCCCCCCATATCACAGATCCCCCATAACAGACTCCGCCATCACAGATCCCCCCATAACAGACTCCCCCATCACAGATCCCCCCATATTACAGATCCCCCATAACAGACTCCGCCATCACAGATCCCCCCATAACAGACTCCCCCACCACAGATCCCCCATAACAGACTCCGCCATCACAGATCCCCCATAACAGACTCCCCATCACAGATCCCCCCATATCACAGATCTCCCCATCACAGATCCCCCATATCACAGACTTCCCCTATCACAGACTCCCCCATAACAGACTCCCCATATCACAGACTCCCCCATAACAGACTCCCCCATCACAGATCCCCCATAACAGACTCCGCCATCACAGATCACCACATAACAGACTCCCCATCACAGATCCCCCCATATCACAGATCTCCCCATCACAGATCCCCCATAACAGACTCCCCCTATCACAGACTCCCCCATATCACAGATCCCCCCATAACATACTCCCCATCACAGATCCCCCCCATATCACAGATCTCCCCATATCACAGATCTCCCCCATAACAGACTCCCCTATCACAGATCCCCCATATCACAAATCTCCCCGTATCACAGATCTCCCCATATCACAGACTCCCCCATAACAGACTCCCTCATAACAGACTCCCCCTATCACAGACTCCCCCATATCACAGATCCCCCATAACAGACTCCCCATCACAGATCCCCCCATATCACAGACTCCCCTATAACAGACTCCCCATATCACAGATCCCCCCATATCACAGATCTCCCCATCACAGATCCCCCCCATAACAGACTCCCCATCACAGATCCCCCCATATCACAGATCTCCCCATCACAGATCCCCCATATCACAGATCCCCCCATATCACAGATCCCCCATCACAGATCCCCCCATATCACAGACTCCCCCATATCACAGATCCCCCATCACATATCCTCCCCCATATCACAGATCCCCCCATATCACAGATCCCCCCATATCACAGATCCCCCCATATCACATATCCCCCCCATATCACAGATCCCCCCATATCACAGATCCCCCCATATCACATATCCCCCTATATCACAGATCCCCCCATATCACAGATCCCCCATCACAGATCCCCCCATATCACAGATCCCCCCATCACAGACTCCCCATATCACAGACTCCCCATATCACAGATCCCCCATCACAGATCCCCTCATCACAGACTCCCCATATCACAGATCCCCCATCACAGATCCCCCCTGTGTGGGATAAAGCCCCTACAGAGCTCTCCCTATCACCCCCAGACCAACGGACTGTGTGAGAGGTTCAATGGAACACTGAAACAGCTGCTTAGGACATTTGCAACCTCTCGCAGGGATTGGGAGAGATATCTGCCACACCTTCTCTTCGCTTATCGGGAGGTGCCGCAGGAATCTACCGGGTTCTCCCCATTTGAGTTACTGTATGGGAGGCGGGTGAGGGGGCCCCTAGATCTAGTCAGAGCCCACTGGGAAGGAGGAATTGATCCCCAAGGGTCCTCTATCGTAGCATACGTTCTTGAGTTTAGGGACAGACTGAAGGAGCTCACGGACACTGTCCAGGAGAACCTTCGGGCTGCCCAAAGGCGGCAGAAACGATGGTACGATCGTACTGCTCGGAACCGCACTCTGGAGGTTGGGCAGAAGGTTCTTGCCCTCAGACCAACCACGCAGGACAAGTTACAGGCCACTTGGCAGGGACCTTACCGGGTTGTGGCAAAGCTCTGTGACACAACCTACCTAGTGGCTAAATGTTCGGATGAAAGAGTCCGACGGACCTTTCATGTGAACATGTTGAAAGCATACTGGGAAAGATCAGGAGAGGTAGCCGCTATATGTGCTCCAGCTGTGGAAGATTCTGAGAATCTTCCCCTGCTGGTGCTCCCAGAGCTAAATAGAATTACTGCAGGGATAGAGATGATAAAGCTTGACGACCAGCTAGGGCCGACGCAGAGAGAACAAGCTAGACAGGTCCTTAGTCAGAGAAGGGAAATGTTCTCCACAGTCCCTGGGTACACTACTATGGCAGTGCACCGTGTGGAGACCCCGGGACAACTGCCACTAAGACAGGCGGCTTACCGGATACCTGACGCAGTGAGAGAGGGGATGCGTCATGAGATTAAGGAGATGCTTGAATTGGGAGTCATTGAGCCATCCAGCAGCCCCTGGGCTTCCCCGGTGGTCCTTGTACCGAAGCGGGATGGCACAACTCGCTTCTGTGTAGACTACCGCAGATTAAATGAGTGCACCACCACTGATGCTTACCCTATGCCCCGGGTCGATGATCTGTTAGATCGCATTGCTCGGGGAAAATTCCTGACAACCCTTGACCTATGCAAAGGATACTGGCAAATTCCTCTGGATGCGGAATCTATTCAGAAATCGGCGTTCATTACCCCATTTGGCTTATACCAGTCTAAAGTAATGCCATTTGGGATGAAGAATGCACCGGCGACTTTCCAGAGGATGGTAGACCAACTCCTCGATGGCCTCCAGGACTATGCTTGTGCATATCTGGACGACATTGCGATCTACAGTGATACCTGGGAGGACCATCTGGTTCATCTGGGTGTCGTGCTAGACCACATCAAGGCTGCAGGACTAACCCTTAAGCAAGAGAAATGCAGCATAGGGATGTCCAAGGTACAGTACCTTGGACATCGAGTAGGCAGTGGACAACAACGACCTGAGCCTGCTAAGATTGAGGCCGTTGCCAAGTGGCCGACCCCCCGTACTAAAACCCAGGTCCTGGCGTTCCTCGGCACAGCTGGGTACTATAGGAAATTTGTCCCGCAATATAGTTCCATCGCTAAGCCCCTGACAGACCTGACTAAGAAGCACCTTCCCCGACAGGTACTGTGGTCCCCTGAGTGTGAAGCTGCCTTCCAACAATTAAAGAATGCACTAACTTCAGCTCCTGTTCTAGCTGCCCCTGACCCAACCAAACGTTTTTGTGTCCACACAGATGCCTCTACATTCGGGCTGGGGGCAGTACTGAGCCAAGTAGGACCTGATGGCGGTGAGCACCCAGTGGCCTACATCAGTCGGAAGCTGCTACCCAGGGAAGTCAGTTATGCAGCCGTGGAGAAGGAGTGTTTGGCGCTGGTGTGGGCTCTCAAGAAATTCCAACCTTATCTCTACGGACGATCTTTTACGGTGCTCACCGACCACAATCCATTAATCTGGCTTAATCGGGTCTCCGGGGATAATGGACGTTTGTTACGATGGAGCTTGGCACTGCAGCCCTACAATTTTACCATACAGTATCGGCCAGGAAAGCAGAATGGGAATGCTGATGGACTTTCCCGGCAAACGGAACTATAAAACTCTCCCGGACAGCCCCAAGCTGACCCGTGGTGGATCTAGTTGGGTCTGCCGGACTATGGGACGGGGGGGGGGGGGGGGCACTGTCGCGGACACTGGCTGCAAGGACCTTTTTCTGTCCACATTCACCCTGTTATTTGGTATTTCTATATTAATCTTTTATTTTTTTGAACTTGCCCAATACATGATTCTTGAAAGAGCTGATCACATTAACCTGCAGAGACGAACTGTCTGGTCACCAGGTCTGCCTTAAGTGTTGTGTTAATTAACATGTTAATTATATTATTGTCTTTTAAGTTTTTGCTAGAGGGGAGGGGGGAGTGTCCATGAGTCAGCCCTACCTTGTTATCTAACCCCTTGTGTTAAATGTGTATAAAAAGGCTGTATTCTGTGCAATAAAGCAGTCAAGACTCTACAAGCTATTATCGACTAGACTTGTATTTAATGCAGCTATAATATTATATCTGTCTGATGGTCATACTGGAGTAAGCGGTGTTATTGACGGAGGCACTCAGTGGAGTGTGGAATAGGATCCGTCACACCCCCCATATCACAGACTCCCCCATATCACAGATCCCCCATATCAATATTACACTGCCGCCCCTTGTATAATGTCACAGCACTCCCACTCAGCACTTACCTGTATCACGCAGGACGCGAGGCATGGTAGGTCCGGACGGAGGGCGGGACTGTGGAAGTGAGGGGCAGGTGATTGGTTCCTGGGACCGCCCCGATGCCTAGTAACCAATCACCTGCTTCTTAGCACAGAAGGTCCTTTGTCCGGGCCTGTCATGTTTCCCGTCCTGTGTGATGGAGGTAGCAGAGGGCAGGGGGAGTGCTGCGATGTTAAAGGGGCAGTCCGCGGGCCGGATAAAAAATGCTGGAGGGCCGGATTCGGCCCGCAGGTCGTAGTTTGAGGACCCCTGCTTTACTGCATATACAGACTGATTTTACTGTTGTGGGTTTAGTAACGAGGAAGGAAGGAAGACTAAAATGGTCATCTAGCTTTGCTTCTGCTCCTCCTGCTCCTCAATCCTCCCTATTGAGCAGCCCAAATAATCATTTTTTCCTTTTTATTCAAGCCTGTTGTGCAGTGCACGAAAAACAAAAACAGTCCAAAGATTATGCAATTTTTCTTCCCTTCACCTATGAGAAAAAAATTACTTGATTCCCCCATCAACACAGTCAGTGTTGATGGGCGAATCCCTCCCACAGTGCTATTGTGTTCTGCAGATGGGGAGCTATAGCCGCCGGCAGTGATTGCATGAAAGAAATCCAACAGGCTGGTTGTACTGAAGTCAATCGATGGATCAACTTCAGTACAACCAGCCTGCCCATAGGTGGATGAAATCTTGGCTGGTTCCTCTGCTGAACTGGCCAAGAATTGATGCACCTATGGCTGGCTTAAGTGAACCAAAAAAGTGCATTTGTACACACACAAAATAGTGCACAGGGTGCGTCATTGGGTCCCCTCCTGAAGAGGAAAGACCTCTCAGATCCCTTGAGGTGTAAGATTCTGACAGGGGCAAGGCACTCTCGTCCACCTAGCCAAAAGGCTTGTTGGATCCCTCTCCTCGTGTTCAGCTGAAGCCAACCAAGCAGTACTAGCTTAGGTGCAGAAAAAAAGCATTTGGTGTTGTGGCTAAAATGCAGTTTCACACAGTGAGGTTCCAAACCCATAGAGTTACTCCGGTATCACAGAGTCACCACTCCTAGGGGGCACTTGACACTGCGGGCTCTCTGCTTTCCCAGCCCTCTGCCAGACCAGATGGTACACTCAAATCAGGAGCACTGGGCCCCTCTGAATTCTTCACACCAGTGAAAGACACGTGACCCCCACCTTACGCAGCAGGCATTTAAATCAGTTTCTTTCCCATGAGGAAGATCCCTCAGGACACCCTTTATACCTGCAGAAATACTATACAGCCAGCCATTCCTGTCAGCAGGCCAGAATGATGATGGAGCACCCTTACTAGACATGGATAAGAACAGATACTACACTTGATCTTAGCATAAAGGCTGACACAATTTTATCAATTACAGTCAGGTCCATAAATATTGGGACATCGACACAATTCTAATGTTTTTGTCTCTATGCACCACCACAATGGATTTGAAATGAAACAAACTAGATGTGCTTTAACTGCAGACTTTCAGCTTTAATTTGAGGGTATTTACATCCAAATCAGGTGACCGGTGTAGGAATTACAACAGTTTGTATATGTGCCTCCCACTTTTTAAGGGACCAAAAGTAATGGGACAATTGGCTGCTCAGCTCTTCCATGGCCAGGTGTGTGTTATTCCCTCATTATCCCATTTACAAGGAGCAGATAAAAGATTCAGAATTTCAAGTGTGCTATTTGCATTTGGAATCTGTTGCTGTCAACTCTCAATATGAGATCCAAAGAGCTGTCACTATCAGTGAAGCAAGCCATCATTAGGCTGAAAAAACAAAACAAACCCATCAGAGATAAAGCAAAAACATTAGTTGTGGCCAAATCAACTGTTTGGAACATCCTTAAAAAGAAAGAACGCACTGGTGAGCTCAGCAACACCAAAAGACCCGGAAGACCACGGAAAACAACTGTGGTGGATGACCGAAGAATTCTTTCCCTGGTGAAGAAAACACCCTTCACAACAGTTGGCCAGTTTAAGAACACTCTCCAGGAGGTAGGTGTATGTGTGTCAAAGTCAACAATCAAGAGAAGACTTCACCAGAGTGAATACAGAGGGTTCACCACAAGATGTAAACCATTGGTGAGCCTCAAAAACAGGAAGGCCAGATTAGAGTTTGCCAAACAACATCTATAAAAGCCTTCACAGTTCTGGAACAACATCCTATGGACAGATGAGACCAAGATTAACTTGTACCAGAGTGATGGGAAGAGAAGAGTATGGAGAAGGAAAGGAACTGCTCATGATCCAAAGCATACCACCTCATCAGTGAAGCATGGTGGTGGTAGTGTCATGGTGTGGGCATGTATGGCTGCCAATGGAACTGGTTCTCTTGTATTTATTGATGATGTGACTGCTGACAAAAGCAGCAGGATGAATTCTGAAG
This sequence comes from Aquarana catesbeiana, assembly GCF_042186555.1. NCBI lineage: Eukaryota > Metazoa > Chordata > Amphibia > Anura > Ranidae > Aquarana > Aquarana catesbeiana. The sequence continues at coordinate 81,018,440 of NC_133329.1, read as the reverse complement.
TGTTTCGGGCAATATCATCTGCTCATATTCAGCAAAATGCTTCAGAACTCATTGGACAGCCCTTCACAGTGCAGATGGACAATGACCCGAAGCATACTGCGAAAGCAACCAAAGAGTTTTTTAAGGGAAAGAAGTGGAATGTTATGCAATGGCCAAATCAATCACCTGACCTGAATCCGATTGAGCACGCATTTCACTTGCTGGAGACAAAACTGAAGGGAAAATGCCCCAAGAACAAGCAGGAACTGAAGACAGTTGCAGTAGAGGCCTGGCAGAGCATCACCAGGGATGAAACCCAGCGTCTGGTGATGTCTATGCATTCCAGACTTCAGGCTGTAATTGACTGCAAAGGATTTGCAACCAAGTATTAAAAAGTGAAAGTTTGATGGATGATTGTTAATCTGTCCCGTTGCTTTTGGTCCCTTAAAAAGTGTGAGGCACATATACAAACTGTTGTAATTCCTACACCGTTCACCTGATTTGGATGTAAATACCCTCAAATTAAAGCTGAAAGTCTGCAGTTAAAGCACATCTTGTTCGTTTCATTTCAAATCCATTGAGGTGGTGTAGAGCCAAAAAGATTAGAATTGTGTCGATGTCCCAATATTTATGGATCTGACTGTATGTACTGGTTGTAAATCCTGTCATTTTATTGTCTTTACACTGGCAATGATATAAATGTGCATACAGTATTTTAACCCTTTTGCTGCCAGAGCCGTTTTTTTAAACATGTTAAAGTGGAACGATACTCATCAATTTAATGAAAAACTAAAGTCCCAGATTTAAAGATCTGAGGAACTTTGTTCAAAGTGATTCTGGGACTCAGGTGCCCATAATCTTATATAATTCTCTTTAATGAACGTTTGTCCTCGGAAATGAGCACACTCTGACCCTATACTCCATTTTGCCCTGAGATGAACACAACTCAAATACTCAATGCGCACATCTTTCTGAAATGCAGCGGGAACAATACAGCGGACTGGCCTCAGCTGATTCTACTGGTTGAGTTCGCTCTTCATAATTTTAATGTTTAGTTTTACTTTTTCTAGGTAATCTTCACTTAATTATCTCTGTACACCAATGGCCTGTAACAGCAAGATAATAAATTTTGCTTTATTATAAACAATTTGTGTAGGTTGCTTTAATAGAAGAAGACTAAAATGTCAAAGTGAAATTTGGCGTCATTCACACAGAAGTATCGTTCTGTACATGCGTTCAAAGGGCCATCTTTATCTGCACAGGAAGCACAGGTGTTCTATGCAGCTGTATGCAGACAGCCTGTTCAAATTAGTGACAGGCGGATGGATTTGCACAGATCTCCAAGCGCATCCCTGAGTGCAGTGGCGTACCAACGGGAGGGGGAGGCGGGGGGTGGCGGTCCGCCTCGGGTGCCACACATCTGGGGGTGACAGCCAGCGCCCCCCTAGGAGTGAAGCGGTGACAGTGGGGCGCCAGACACAGGCAGCGGCACTGTGACAGGCAGGGCAGGGAGAGGTGAGCTGTGACAGGGTGCGGACCGTACCCGGGTGACTGACACCCAGGGCCGGTGTTTCATCAGATTTGGCGACCCGTCAGATTTTGTAACGGAAGTGACGCTTCGTCACCGCCATCTTGCTACACCCCGCACTCGTCCACAGTAAGGATACAGTACGAACGCCGCACGTAGACATCTTGTTGCACCCACCGGAGTCTTGCATTTGAAAAAAGAGAAAAAATGTTGGGACTTTATATGAGGCCATGACATACCGTACATTGGTCTCCATCCCTATTGGTTGAGATAAAAATAAGGGAGGGGGAAAATTGGGACTTTATATGATACACATCACTTGGGTTGAATGAATCAATCAATTAAATAATTAGAATGTTTAATGTTAGCCATAATTGGGCACTGTATACCGGTAACATTAATAGTAATTGACCAACATGTACAATACAGAATAAAGAAGGACATGATTAGTAAATCATATAACAATCCAAGTAATATAGTAGACACTATTGCACACATTCAATAATGAACCGGCAACATCCCCAATATATGAAAAAACATTGTAAAAGATATAAAATTGCATTAATGGTTATAAGATTGATTCAAACAGTTAAACCCATAGTACACCCATGATTGCTGTGGCATAGCATCAAAAATACATGCTCGACGCGTTTCGTGGGTTGTTTCCACTCATCAGGAGCAGCTATACGTTGGAGGTATCTATGATAAAATAAAAAATCTTTCATCAATGGTAATTGATCAAAGAATAGGAAGAAGGGGAACATAGAACTTATGGTCCGATCATTCTTACCTATGAGTAACTAATGTAGAATATGGGTAGTAATAATATTAATGGTACACCGGAGGTACTAGGAGGCAAGAGACAACCCCCCGGGAGCTGAGGTGATGGCTAAGCAGGCGGCAATGGGGCCAAGAAAATGGAGAAATGATGCCATCATATGAGGTAAATCGCCCTTCAACAGGTATGTAGTAATAGGTGTGGGCCCCGTAGGGCTTCTGTATCGGTATAAAAATAAGGGAGAAGTATAAGCATAGAAAGGAGGGCCATAGAAGTGGTTAGAGGGAATAGATGTGAAGAAAAAGTATGAGTATGAAGTGATAGGAAATACCAAGATTGGATATAGGGAGAGAATAGAGAAAATAAAGGATGTATAGAAAAGCACTATCCGTGATGGTAGGGAATGGATGTGAGGGAAATGACAGAGTGAAGGAAAGTCCCCAGGTTAGATAATCAAAAATGTGAAGGTAGTGAAGGTAAAGGATACTATGAAAGTGCACTTGCCACCATAAGGCCAGAGGTAACATCCGTAGGAAATAAATTACCTGAGGTTAAAGTGTACATGGTGAGATCCAATTGTGAATTGAGAGTGCAGACCAAGTAAACCAAGATAGAACATTTCTGGTGTAGACCAAGGAGGAGTTAGGGTGTAAAAGAAGCCCGTCCGCCGGCAGAGCCCCACCAACGTCACGTAGCGTGCTAGGAGAGAGGGGGCGACCATGTCAGAGCGACCAGCGCTCTTAAATGGGCGTCTGACCTCCCTCGTAGTGCACGCAGATGGAGAACACGTCTGTCCGCGGCGTCAAAAGTGACGTCACGCGCAAGACGTGTGGGCGTGGCGTCGACGCACAGCGCATGCACATCCGCAACCCCAGCGACCATATCGGTCGGAATGGGGGCTGGGGGTGACCGCGGTGTGCGTCGCAGCTCCCGGGGCTGATTGCAGCAGCCCCCATAGGATGACCTCACAGAGTAACCGAAAAGAAATGAATTCCAGTATAGCAAGTGCCCTACCGCTGGCACTTGATACTAGTCAACAGAAAGATCATGGAAATAGCAACATAGACAAGTGTGTGTATCCATCCCTATTATATTTGAAAAAAGAGAAAAAATGTTGGGACTTTATATGAGGCCATGACATACCGTACATTGGTCTCCATCCCTATTGGTTGAGATAAAAATAAGGGAGGGGGAAAATTGGGAAAATTGGGACTTTATATGATACACATCACTTGGGTTGAATGAATCAATCAATTAAATAATTAGAATGTTTAATGTTAGCCATAATTGGGCACTGTATACCGGTAACATTAATAGTAATTGACCAACATGTACAATACAGAATAAAGAAGGACATGATTAGTAAATCATATAACAATCCAAGTAATATAGTAGACACTATTGCACACATTCAATAATGAACCGGCAACATCCCCAATATATGAAAAAACATTGTAAAAGATATAAAATTGCATTAATGGTTATAAGATTGATTCAAACAGTTAAACCCATAGTACACCCATGATTGCTGTGGCATAGCATCAAAAATACATGCTCGACGCGTTTCGTGGGTTGTTTCCACTCATCAGGAGCAGCTATACGTTGGAGGTATCTATAATAAAATAAAAAATCTTTCATCAATGGTAATTGATCAAAGAATAGGAAGAAGGGGAACATAGAACTTATGGTCCGATCATTCTTACCTATGAGTAACTAATGTAGAATATGGGTAGTAATAATATTAATGGTACACCGGAGGTACTAGGAGGCAAGAGACAACCCCCCCGGGAGCTGAGGTGATGGCTAAGCAGGCGGCAATGGGGCCAAGAGAATGGAGAAATGATGCCATCATATGAGGTAAATCGCCCTTCAACAGGTATGTAGTAATAGGTGTGGGCCCCGTAGGGCTTCTGTATAAAAATAAGGGAGAAGTATAAGCATAGAAAGGAGGGCCATAGAAGTGGTTAGAGGGAATAGATGTGAAGAAAAAGTATGAGTATGAAGTGATAGGAAATACCAAGATTGGATATAGGGAGAGAATAGAGAAAATAAAGGATGTATAGAAAAGCACTATCCGTGATGGTAGGGAATGGATGTGAGGGAAATGACAGAGTGAAGGAAAGTCCCCAGGTTAGATAATCAAAAATGTGAAGGTAGTGAAGGTAAAGGATACTATGAAAGTGCACTTGCCACCATAGGGCCAGAGGTAACATCCGTAGGAAATAAATTACCTTACTTTTTATCTCAACCAATAGGGATGGAGACCAATGTACGGTATGTCATGGCCTCATATAAAGTCCCAACATTTTTTCTCTTTTTTCAAATATAATAGGGATGGATACACACACTTGTCTATGTTGCTATTTCCATGATCTTTCTGTTGACTAGTATCAAGTGCCAGCGGTAGGGCACTTGCTATACTGGAATTCATTTCTTGTCGGTTACTCTGTGAGGTCATCCTATGGGGGCTGCTGCAATCAGCCCCGGGAGCTGCGACGCACACCGCGGTCACCCCCAGCCCCCATTCCGACCGATATGGTCGCTGGGGTTGCGGATGTGCATGCGCTGTGCGTCGACGCCACGCCCACACGTCTTGCGCGTGACGTCACTTTTGACGCCGCGGACAGACGTGTTCTCCATCTGCGTGCACTACGAGGGAGGTCAGACGCCCATTTAAGAGCGCTGGTCGCTCTGACATGGTCGCCCCCTCTCTCCTAGCACGCTACGTGACGTTGGTGGGGCTCTGCCGGGGGACGGGCTTCTTTTACACCCTAACTCCTCCTTGGTCTACACCAGAAATGTTCTATCTTGGTTTACTTGGTCTGCACTCTCAATTCACAATTGGATCTCACCATGTACACTTTAACCTCAGGTAATTTATTTCCTACGGATGTTACCTCTGGCCCTATGGTGGCAAGTGCACTTTCATAGTATCCTTTACCTTCACTACCTTCACATTTTTGATTATCTAACCTGGGGACTTTCCTTCACTCTGTCATTTCCCTCACATCCATTCCCTACCATCACGGATAGTGCTTTTCTATACATCCTTTATTTTCTCTATTCTCTCCCTATATCCAATCTTGGTATTTCCTATCACTTCATACTCATACTTTTTCTTCACATCTATTCCCTCTAACCACTTCTATGGCCCTCCTTTCTATGCTTATACTTCTCCCTTATTTTTATACCGATACAGAAGCCCTACGGGGCCCACACCTATTACTACATACCTGTTGAAGGGCGATTTACCTCATATGATGGCATCATTTCTCCATTCTCTTGGCCCCATTGCCGCCTGCTTAGCCATCACCTCAGCTCCCGGGGGGGTTGTCTCTTGCCTCCTAGTACCTCCGGTGTACCATTAATATTATTACTACCCATATTCTACATTAGTTACTCATAGGTAAGAATGATCGGACCATAAGTTCTATGTTCCCCTTCTTCCTATTCTTTGATCAATTACCATTGATGAAAGATTTTTTATTTTATTATAGCTACCTCCAACGTATAGCTGCTCCTGATGAGTGGAAACAACCCACGAAACGCGTCGAGCATGTATTTTTGATGCTATACCACAGCAATCATGGGTGTACTATGGGTTTAACTGTTTGAATCAATCTTATAACCATTAATGCAATTTTATATCTTTTACAATGTTTTTTCATATATTGGGGATGTTGCCGGTTCATTATTGAATGTGTGCAATAGTGTCTACTATATTACTTGGATTGTTATATGATTTACTAATCATGTCCTTCTTTATTCTGTATTGTACATGTTGGTCAATTACTATTAATGTTACCGGTATACAGTGCCCAATTATGGCTAACATTAAACATTCTAATTATTTAATTGATTGATTCATTCAACCCAAGTGATGTGTATCATATAAAGTCCCAATTTTCCCAATTTTCCCCCTCCCTTATTTTTATCTCAACCAATAGGGAGTCTTGCATTTTACACTTATTTTTAACAGTAAACAGAGCTTATATAGTCAAATTCAGTATTTTGAAATCCGTCAAAGTGTTTTCATGTTGAATTATCAAAGCAGCAGTGTTCTGTCAGATTAGCAAACCTGTGAGATCAGCAGGCTTGCCGATGCATTTAAAATTCAACATCCAAATTGTCAGACGGATTTAAAAATACAGAAGTTCACTATATAAGCTCCGTTTACTGTTAAAAATAAGTGTGAAATGCAAGACTCCGCTGGGCGTAACAAGATGTCCGCTTGCCACCTTCTCACTGTATCCTTACTGTGGACAAGTGCGGGGTGTAGCAAGATGGCGGCAACGAAATGTCACTTCCAGACAAAATCTGATGGGTTGCCTAATCTGACGAAACACCGGCTGCCGGATTTTATTCTGCGCCGCTCACAGCCGGGGAGAGAGACAGTGAGCAGCGCTGAATAGAGAATGGCAACTGCTGGACTTAACTTTTTTAAGTTAAACAGCAGGTGATTGGTTGCTAGGTGGTCCTAGCAACCAATCCTTAGCTTGTTAATATGAAAAATTAACTCCAGCAGTTCCTGCTCTCTGTTCAGTGCTGCTGTGTCTCCAGCTCTGCATGCATGCTCCAGTAAGGTAGGAAGGGGCAATTTGTAATCTGCAGGGGTCCAGAGCTAGGGGGCAATGTGTAATGTGCAGAGGTCCAGAACTGGGGGGAGGGCAATGTGTAATGTACAGGGGTCCAGAGCTGGGGGAGCAATGTGTAATATGCAGGGGTCCAGATCTGGGGGGCTGTGTAATGTACAAAGGTCCAGAGCTGGGGGGGCTGTGTAATGTGCAGGGGTCCAGAGCTGTGGGGGGGCTGTGTAATGTGCAGGGGTCCAGAGCTGTGGGGGGGGGCTGTGTAATGTGCAGGGGTCCAGAGCTGTGGGGGGGCTGTGTAATGTGCAGGGGTCCAGAGCTGTGGGGGGATGTGTAATGTGCAGGGGTCCAGAGCTGGGGTGGGGGGATGTGTAATGTGCAGGGGTCCAGAGCTGGGGTGGGGGGCTGTGTAATGTGCAGGTGTCTAGAGCTGTCAGGGGCTGTGTAATGTGCAGGGGTTCAGAGATGGGGTGGGGGGGCTGTGTAATGTGCAGGGGTCCAGAACTGTGGGGGGCTGTGTAATGTGCAGGGTTCCAGAGCTGTGTGGGGGGCTGTGTAATGTGCAGGGTTCCAGATCTGGGGCGGGGGGCTGTGTAATGTGCAGGGGTCTAGAGCAGTGGGGGGGCTGTGTAATGTGCAGGGGTTCTGAGCTAGGGTGGGGGGCTGTGTAATGTACAGGGATCCAGAGATAGTGTGTGTGTGGGGGGGATGTGTAATGTGCAGGGATCCAGAGATAGTGTGGGGGCTGTGTAATGTGCAGGGGTCCAGACCTGTGGGATGGGGGGCTGTGTAATGTAAAGGAGTCCAGAGCTGTGGGGGACTGTGTAATGTAAAGGAGTGCAGAGGTGCAGTTGTGGAGAGCAGATACACAGTAGTGACAAAGAGATATTAGGGGGTGCAGAGGTATGCAGGGGGCACAGCTGGGTGTTTTTACATTTTAAGGTTTGGGGGGGTGCCAGATATAGGATCCACCCCAGTTGCCAAATGCTCTAGGTACACCCCTGCCTAAGTGTACATTTGTGTGGGACTGACGCACAGAACCAAATGAAAATTATAGGTGCCGTTCAGGTTCTTGAAGGGTCCTCATCCGATGCCAACTGCTGGGGGTGCCGGCCGGGAAACGGAGCTCATCTTAGCTCCAGACGTCACTGTGTAGCAAAGTACAAGTCAGCAGCTACAAATATATTAGCTGCTGACTTTTAATTAGGGCTGGGCCAAACATTCCCCTGAACACCCCCCAGAACATGCGAACAGGCAAAAAATTTGTTTGAACACGCGAACACCGGTAAAGTCCAAGGGACACGAACATGAAAAATCAAAAGTGCTAATTTTAAAGGTTAATATGCAAGTTATTTTCATAAAAAGTTTGGGGACCCAGGTCCTGCCCCAGGGGACGTATCAATTCAAAAAAAAGTTTTAAAAACGGCCGTTTTTTCGGGAGCAGTGATTTTAATAATGCTTAAAGTGAAACAATAAAAGTGAAATATTCCTTTAAATTTCGTACCTGGGGAGTATCTATAGCATGCCTGTAAAGAAGCGCATGTTTCCCGTGTTTATAACAGTCCGAGAGCAAAATGACATTTCTAAAGGAAAAAAAAGTCATTTAAAAGTGCTAGCATTAATGAATTGTCGGTCCCGACAATACACAAAAAAGTCATTGAAAGTCATTGAAAAATAACAAAAAAAATTGAATGGATTTTAAGGGGAACTCCGCGCCAAAATTAAAAAAAAATGGAGTGGGGTTCCCCCAAAAATCCACACCAGACCCTTATCCGAGCACGCAACCTGGCAGGCTGCAGGAAAAGAGGGGGGGGGGATGAGAGAGCGCCCCCCCCCTCTTGAACCATACCTTCCTTATCAGAATCTGGAAGCCCCCTTTAACAAAAGGGACACCCAGATCCTGCCCCCCCATGTGAATTGGTAAATTTCCACAATTTTATCAATTATTTACTGGTTGTAACTCCTGTCATTTTATTGTCATTCTTGTCGTTTGCTTCCTGCCCTGGAAACACAAAATGAAGTGAGAGGGAATCTCTATCATGAGGGAAAATGACCTATTATACCTTCTTTACACTGGCAATGATATAAATGTGCATAAATTATTTTAACCCTTTTGCTGCCAGAGCCTTTTTTTAAACATGTTAAAGTGGAACGATACTCATCAATTCAATGAAAAACTAAAGTCCCAGAATTAAAGATCTGAGGAACTTTGTTCAAAGTGATCCTGAGACTCAGGTGCTCATAATCTCATATAATTCTCTTTAATGAATGTTTGTCCTCAGAAACGAGCACACTCTGACCCTATACTCCATTTTGCCCTGAGATGAACACAACTTAAAGCGGGGGTCCACCTATCTATCGTTTTTTTTTTTTGGAGTTCATTCACAAACTTTTCTTCTCATGATTATCTACTCACATGTTCTGTGTAATAAGTCTGCCTGTGTCCGATTTTGTTGTAAAGAATAACTTATAAAATTCACTGAAGGCTGTTTCCATCTTCATTGTGGGCATTTGAAGCCCACAAGCATGTATTACCTGGATGTGGTGAATGCTGTGCTCCCAGCATTCACCGAGATGTTGTGATGACGCTGTGGCACAATGCATGCTGGGAGTCCTGAGACTAGCTCCCAGGGGACTGTGGGAGGTCTGGGAGAGGCTATAAACATGCCTACTCCCATGGGAGGAAAACCAGGAAGTGCTAAGAAGATTAGAAAAAAAAAGGTAATTACGGCGATTTAAATTTTTTTACACCGCATGTCAGCATCTAGGCAAGGAAGAGAATGCATAGAGATAATGTTCAAAATTTGGGTGGAACCCCGCTTTAAGTGCTCAATGCGCACATCTTTCTGAAATACAGCAGAAACAATACAGCGGACTCTTCATAATATTCACGTTTAGTTTTACTTTTTCTAGGTAATCTTCACTTAATTATCTCTGTACACCAATGGCCTGTAACAGATAGATAATAAACATTGTTTTCTTAGAAATAACAAGAAGACTAAAAATGTCAAAGTGAAATTTAGGTGCCATTCACACAGGAGTACTGTTCTGTACATGCGTTAAAAGGGCCATCTTTATCTGCACAGGATTTGCACAGATCTCCAAGCACAAACCTAAATGTTCATCTGTGCGGGACCAATGCACAGAACCAAATGAAAAGTAAAAGGTGCCACTCAGGCTCTTGGAGGATCCTCATCCGATGCCAACTGCTGGGAGTGCCGGCCAGGAACGGAGCTGGGGTGTGTAATTCCCTGTGGTGTGAGAATCTCACAGGGGCAAAGCACTCTGGTCCACCTAGCCAAAAGGCCTGGTGGATCCCTCTCCCCGCGTTCATCTTAAGCCAATCACTCAGTGCTAGGTTAAGGGCTCTCCCAAAGAGAGATCCCCAGGAAGGGGATGAAGGAACCTAAGAGCCACACATCCTCCCTCTAGACTTCAGGGTAAGCCCACTTTACTATTTGTTTGAGCGAAATGCACACATTAAAAAGGTGAAGTGACACACATGGAGAGATAAAATAAATGAGTGCCAATGTGCTGTACAATGGCTAGGCCTTGAGGCCTGGTAACATAAAATGCCCTGGTCTCGGCCAAAAGGCCAAGCCCATGAGGTTAGGTGCAGAAAAAAAGTATTTGGTGTTGTGGCCAAAATGCAGTTTCACACAGCGTGGTCCCAAACCCACCACTCCTAGGGGACACTTGACACCGCAGGCTCTCTTACCCAGTGGGCATCTAAATTGGGTTCTTTCCCATGAGGAAGATCCATAAGCAGGGGCGTTTCTAGGTCTACAAAAGATATGGGGCTAGATCCCATAGCAGCGTGGTAAAGAAAGTCATACGCCTAGGTGGGCATACACATGTATATACAGTAATATATGTGTGTGTGTATATATCCCCAGAGAGCCCCCCACTTACATCAGGGTCCCTAGGGAGCCCCCCTTACATCAGGGTCCCCACAGAGCACCCCCTTACATCAGGGTCCCCAGAGAGCCTCCTCCTTACATCAGAGTCTCCAGAGAGCCTCCCCCTTGCTTCAGGGTCCCCAGAGAGCCCCCCTCTTACATCAGGGTTTCCAGAGAGCCCCCCTCTTACATCAGGGTTTCCAGAGAGCCCCCTTTACATTAGGGTCCCCAGAGAGCCTCCCCCTTAAATCAGGGTTCCCAGAGAGCCTCCACCTTAAAATCAGGGTCCTCAGAGAGCCCCCCACTTAGTTCAGGGTCCCCAGGGAGCCTCCCCTCCCCTTGGAGACCCCTGCAGAGACTCTGGGCTATGGGCCCCAGATTCGGGGCTATAGCCCCAAAAGCCACCCCCTAGTGACGCCACTGTCTATAAGAACACCCATCATACCTGCAGAAATATTATACAGCCAGACATTCCAGCCAGCAGGCCAGAATGACAGCGGAGCACCCTTACTAGACATGGGTAAAAACAGATACTACCCTTGATCCTAGCCAAAAGGCTGAGAAGCAACCAAATAACCAATATGAGGGCAGAAGGGACAAGGGCAAACTCCATTTTCCAGAAAAAGTTGATGCTTGCATATAACTTCAGCTGCCAATATCCAGATCTACTGATTGTTTTCTTTAAAGAGAAATTCTGTTTATAATTCTGCTCATTGTATGATCAGTGTAGCATTCAGCACCATAGACTAGCACCTCAAACTACCACTTATAATTCCAGGTATGGATATTTTATACATGGTTACAGTGGTCCAGCTTGGACCAATGTAACTGCGTATGTTTATATCATACTTGTCTGATACCCCTGGAAGCTGGAAATGACTGTAGTAGGCATATTACTTCAGTGATCTCCACTTACTTAAAGGGCCTGTGCAAGGCAGCTGGCCTACTGCATTCTGAATACAGAAGGTCAGGTGCTCGGCACAAGCGCTTTTCAGAGAATGCTTTGCATCGATGCAATGCAAAGCATTCTCTGACTCATGCCCATGCTAAGTGGCTGGCCTCCTGTTTTTACAATGCATCAGCCCAGATGCTCAGCATGAGACCTAGAGGCTAGTGGAGATCACTGGAGTTGCTGTGTCTTCTTCAGTGATTTCCAGCTCCCAGGGGCATCAGCCTGGAATTCATCTTTAAAGTGGAACTTCACCCAAAAGGGGAAGTTCCGCATGTTTGCATGCTCCCCTCCTCCACTGCCACATTTGGCACTATTTTTGGGGGGAGAGGGTACCTGTTTTTGACAGGTAACTGCTCCCACTTCTAGTCAGATTGCAGCAGTGTTCTGTGCAGAAGTTCGGCCCTCTCCTCTCCCCCCCCCCTCCCGAGGCTTTCTGGGACCCATCACGGGTCCCAGAAGACTGCGAGACCATTCACAAAGTGCAGCACGGCTCATGCATGCGAAGTAGGAAACCGTCTGTGAAGCCCAGTTCCCTCACCTAAGATCTCAATCGGCTCGGGTGAGGACATCACTGGATCCCTGGACAGGTAAGTACCCTTATATTAAAAGTCAGCAGCATGGCTGTCCACAAAACCTTTTTTTTTTGGGGGGGGGGCATTATTTTAAGGTCACCCATGCTCCACTCCTTTTTGCCAATGTAATATGATTTTGATCAGCGGTAAACCTGTAAAAATACATAGGTTTCCACTACTGACTTTTCTTTCTGAAAATGTCAGCACCATGGCTCTGTTGTTCCAATATTTATATTCATTAACCCGGAGGAGGTATGCAGATAAGAATTTTTTACTTTCCTTAAACTTTCCTGATGTGCATACAGGCTCTGGCTTACAAAGCATTCAGACCCACGAGTCAGTATTGCAGCCAGGTAAAGAGCATTTTTAGAAGGTTAGCAATGATATCTCCCGCATATCTATCATGAAATAATTAATTTAACACCTTGACCGCAATTATACAAGTAGTGCTGTTTGATGAGCTCCTGAACATGGACACAGACTGCCTCACCTCAGGCAGTTGCTTGTGCAGGTGGACAGCTCACACTCAGCTCTTCAGGCGTGCTCCTTTCCTTCCCTCAGACTCTGAGCCGCGCTGCCTGGAGAAGATGGAGGAGGTGGGTGGAGCCAAAATTGACCAGGCATGAAGGAGGAAGAAGTTCCTCCTCCGCACTGAATGCTGGGGCCCCATGACATGACGTCACTGGTTTCCATAGGTGTGCGCAGCTTATTGCATTAGGGTGTGCACCCCAAAGCTTAACCACCTCAATACTGGGCACTTTCACCCCCTTCCTTCCCAGACCAATTTTCAGCTTTCAGTGCTCTCTCACTTTGAATGACAATTACTCAGTCATGCTACACTGTACCCAAATGAAATTTTTATCATTTTGTTCACACAAATAGAGCTTTCTTTTGGTGGTATTTATTCACCACTTCATTTTTTATTTTTTGTGATATAAGCGAAAAAAGAGCGAATATTTTGAAAAAAAAACAAAATTTTCTACTTTCTCTTTTAAAAGAAACCAAAAAAATTTAATTTTGTCGAAAATTTAGGCAAAAATGTATTCTACCACATGTCTTTGGTAAAAAAAATCCTGATAATTGTATGATCATTGGTTTGTGTGAAAGTTATAGAGTCTACAAGCCATGCTACGCATTATTGAAAATGTATCAATCCTAATGCACTGATGGCCTAATGCACTGATCTCATTTCTTGAGGCCCTAAAATGTCAGGACAGTACAATAACCCCCCAAAAGACCCATTTTTGGAAAGAAGACAGTCTGAGGTATTTAGTAAGAGGCATAGTGAATTTTTTGAAGTTGAAATTTTTTCCCCACAATGCTTTGGAAAATTAAGAAATATAGATTTTTTTTTTTCTTCACTAAATTGTCATATTTACAAGTTATTTCTCACACACGGTGCAGGCATAATTGCAATTACACCCCAAAATACATTCTGCTATTCGTCCTGAGTATGGCGATACCCCATGTGTGAGACTTTTCCACAGCCTGGCCACATACAGAGGCCCAACATCCATATAGCACCATCAGGCGTTCTAAAGGCATAAATTACACATTTCATTTTCTGAGTACCTATCACATTTTTGAAGGCCCTGGAGCACCAGGACAATGGAATTACCCACAAAATGACCCCATTTTGGAAAGAAAACAACACAATGTATATTCTATGAGGCATACTGAGTCTTTTGAACATGTCATTTCTTCCCACAAGTTTTTGGAAAATGTGGAAAGAAAATGAAAACCTATTTTTTTCTCACAAAGTTGTCAATTTAGAAGATCTTTCTAACACATAGCATGTACATAGCCAAAATGACACCCCAAAATACATTCTGCTATTCGTCCTGAGGATGGCGATACCCCATGTGTGAGACTTTTCCACAGCCTGGCCACATACAGAGGCCCAACATCCATATAGCACCATCAGGCGTTCTAAAGGCATAAATTACACATTTCATTTTCTGAGTACCTATCACATTTTTGAAGGCCCTGGAGCACCAGGACAATGGAATTACCCACAAAATGACCCCATTTTGGAAAGAAAACAACACAATGTATATTCTATGAGGCATACTGAGTCTTTTGAACATGTCATTTCTTCCCACAAGTTTTTGGAAAATGTGGAAAGAAAATGAAAACCTATTTTTTTCTCACAAAGTTGTCAATTTAGAAGATCTTTCTAACACATAGCATGTACATAGCCAAAATGACACCCCAAAATACATTCTGCTATTCGTCCTGAGAATGGCGATACCCCATGTGTGAGACTTTTCCACAGCCTGGCCACATACAGAGACCCAACATCCATATAGCACCATCAGGCGTTCTAAAGGCATAAATTACACATTTCATTTCCTGAGTACCTATCACATTTTTGAAGGCCCTGGAGCACCAGGACAATGGAATTACCCACAAAATGACCCCATTTTGGAAAGAAAACAACCCAATGTATATTCTATGAGGCATAATGAGTCTTTTTAACATGTAATTTCTTTCCACAAGTTTTTGGAAAATGTGGAAAGAAAATGAAAACCTATTTTTTTTCTCACAAAGTTGTCAATTTAGAAGATCTTTCTTACACATAGCATGTACATAGCCAAAATGACATCCCAAAATACATTCTGCCACTCGTCCTGAGTATGGCGATACCCCATGTGTGAGACTTTTCCACTACCTGGCCACATACAGAGGCCCAACATGCAAGTAGCACCTCCAGGCTTCTAACACATAGCATGTACACACCAAGAATTACACCCCAAAATACATTCTGCTGAGCAAAAGGTAAAAAAAAAAAGCTCACCTGTGGTTTTAGCAGGCAGGAATACCGTTCCAGAGCAGCCAAAGCATTTGTCCAGACAGCCAAAGGAAATGTCCAGGAATTGTCCAGGCAGCAGACAGATATGGAAAAGTATGAACATGGTTCAGTACAGTCCAAGGTTTAGCAGGCAGTTCAGGTAACAGGCATAGGCATGGCCAGTCCAGGTGGTAGGCAAAGGCATGGCAAGGTCATGTGGCAGGCAAATGCATGGCAAGGTCATGTGGCAGGCAAAAGGCATGGCCAGTTCAGGTGGCAGCAGGCAGCACTTTGTACATTGGGCCTTGGTCAGGTAAGACCTGAGGACAGGGGTAGAGGCTTCTTCCCACCCAAATCTCTACGAAGCCTCCGAGTCTCCAGACCCTAATCCGAGAAAACTAAAAACCCGGAGAAAAATGTTTTCTCCACTCGGAAAACCTTTTCTGGAGCCCCTCACATATGTGAGACCCCTGTGCTGTACAGTGGCAGGGCAAATGATCAGTTCAGGAGGCAGGCAAAAATCATGGTCATTTAACAGTCCGGGTCAATTCACGTTGAAGGCAGAAAGATGTTTGGCAGAGGCATAGTCGTTAACAGTCCGGGTCAATTTACGTTGAAGGCAGAAACATGTTTGGCAGAGGCATAGTCGTTAACAGTCCGGGTCATTCACAGAAATGGCAGATAGTGGAAAAAAATCACCTTCACTGTACTAATAGTGTAGTGAAGTATGATAGCTCCGATAGCATGTTCCAATACAGAGCCCTGGCTCGGAGGGACATTCGGGACAGTAGTATCGGGTGTCACGGCGAATTCCTCTACTTGCACATACACGACATTTTTTTGGGGGTTTGCGACCTGTTTGGGTAAGAGGGAGGATTTCGGGAAAGTGCCTTTCATGGAGTCTGGCTAACGCATCGGAGCGAATTAGTTGAGGGGCTTGGCCTTGGGGATAGAGAAGGGCTGTGAAAACTTCTTCTTGGAATTTTAGATAGGGTAGGGAACTTTGGGTGCACTTAGAAAAAATGATATAGGAATTAAATAGGGCAAGTTGCATCAAATAAATGGCGACTTTCTTGTACCAAAATAGTGATCTCCTGGTGGCCAAGTAGGGCTGCATCATCTGGTCGTTCATATCCACCCCCCCCCATGTATAGGTTGTACTCATGCACACATTTTGGCTTCTGTATGGGGCCTCCTCTTCTCTGAAGTTCCACCAAGGTGTCGTCATGTATTGTTGAAAGGATGTAGACATCTCTTTTTTTATCTCTCCACTTCACCGCTAGTACTTCTTCAGTTCGCATACTGGCCATTTCACCCTTCCTTAATTTCTTGGTGACCAATCTTTGTGGGAAGCCTTTGCGGTTGGTCCGTGCTGTCCCACAGGCCACAGTGTTCTTCAGGTACAAATGGCGGAAAAGTGGGAGACTAGTGTAGAAATTGTCTACGTAAAGGTGGTAACCTTTCCCAAGTAATGGTTGGATCAGCTGCCAGACAATTTTACCACTTGTTCCCATGTAGGTAGGGCATCCAGGGGGGTTTAGCTGTCTGTCTTTTCCCTCATAAATCATAAAATCATATGTGTAACCCGTGGCCCTGTCACACACCTTATAAAATTTTACCCCACGTCTGGCTCTTTTACTGGGGAGGTATTGTTTTATTCCCAGTCTTCCGGTGAAGTGCACCAGGGATTCATCCACACATATGTTTCTATCAGGGGTAAACATCTCCTTGAAGCTGGCGCAAAAAAAATTGATTAGGGGCCGAATTTTGAATAACTTATCGTAACTGGGATGATTTCGAGGGAGGCATTGGGCATTGTTATTGAAGTGTAAAAATCTCATGATCATCTCATAACGGGTTCTGGGCATAAATGACGAATAGATCGGCATGTGGTGGATAGGTTGGGTAGACCAGTAGGAATGGAGTTCATTTTTTTTTGTCAGCCCCATGTTGAGGGTTAGGCCAAGGAAAATTTTAAATTCTTCTACGGTGAGGGGTTTCCAAACAAAAGGACGGGCATATGAGGAACTGGGATTGTTGGCTATGTGTTGGCTGGCGTATAGATTACATTGCTCCACAATGTAGGTTAGGAGTTCATTGGTAAAAAATAAATGAAAATAATAAAGTGGGGTTACATTTTCCGTCTGCATCTGAGGGCCTGGCTGGGCTGTGAAAAGGGGTATTACAGGTTCTACTGATGTATCGGGCAGCCATGTTGGATACAGTAGAACATCTGGGAGGCTAGTATGGGCACTGCCTTGTTGATGGGATCCGTTGCTAGCATCTGGCCTATCTTCTAGGAAGGTTGCAGAAGTGCTGGTGGATGCCCGCCTATCCCGAAGTGCTGCGCTGCTGGTGGATGCCTGCTGGTGGATGCCCTGGAGTGCTGCGCTACTGGTGGATGCCTGCATGTCATCCTGGAGTGCTGGGCTGCTGGTGGATGCCTGCATATCATCCTGGAGTGCTGCGCTGCTGGTGGATGCCTGCTGGTGGATGCCCTGGAGTGCTGCGCTGCTGGTGAATGCCTCCTCCTGCTCATTTCTCCTGATTCTCCTTGTTAGGATTGTATCTTCCTCTGTTTCCAACTCGGAGCCACTGCTTTCCACTGGCTCATAGTCACTATCCGAGTCTGACGGAGAGAATTCCCCGCTACTCTCGTCCGACATACTCTGGAGTATTTGGAGAGCCTCCTCTGCGCTGTAAGACCTTTTTGTCATGTTGGCGGGCAGATGTGTCAGATGGCAGGCGGCAGATGTGCCAGATGGTGGGCGGCTGTGCCAGATGGTGGGTGGCAGATGTGCCTGATCGTGGGCAGATGGCGGCTGGCAGATGTGCCTAATGGCGGGCGGGCAGATGTGCCTGATGATGGTGGGCGGCTGATGTGTCAGCTGTTGACGGGCTGATGTGTCAGCTGATGACGGGCTGATGTGTCAGCTGATGACGGTGTCAGATGGCGGGCGACAGATGTGCCTGATGGCGGGCGGCAGATGTGCCTGATGACTGGCGGGCAGATGTGCCTGATGACTGGCGGGCAGATGTGCCTGATGACTGGCGGGCAGATGTGCCTGATGGCAGGCGGGCAGATGTGCCTGATGGCAGGCGGGCAGATGTGCCTGATGGCAGGCGGGCAGATGTGCCTGATGACTGGCGGGCAGATGTGCCTGATGGCAGGCAGGCAGATGTGCCTGATGATGGTGGGCAGCTGATGTGTCAGCTGTTGACGGGCTGATGTGTCAGCTGATGACGGGCTAATGTGTTAGCTGTTGACGGTGTCAGATGTGCCTGATGGCGGGCGGCAGATGTGCCTGATGACTGGCGGGCAGATGTGCCTGATGACTGGCGGGCAGATGTGCCTGATGACTGGCGGGCAGATGTGCCTGATGACTGGCGGGCAGATGTGCCTGATGACTGGCGGGCAGATGTGCCTGATGACTGGCGGGCAGATGTGCCTGATGGCAGGCGGGCAGATGTGCCTGATGGCGGGCAGATGTGCCTGATGGCAGGCGGGCAGATGTGCCTGATGACGACGGGCTGATGTGCCGGCTGTTGGCGGACAGATGTGCCCGCTGTTGGCGGACAGATGTGCCAGTTGTTGACGGGCAGATGTTCACTGACAGGTGTTTTCACTGTTTGGGGACACTGTGTTTTGGGGACACTGTGTTTTGGGGACACTAGCTGGGTGATCAGTGGGTAAACAGCAGACAAACAGCTTTATTACTCACTGATCTCCTGGCTGCAGCACAGATCTCTCTTCCTCTCCTCACTGACAGGCTCTGTGTGAGGAGAGGAAGAGATGAGAGCAGTTACTACGCTCTCTATTTACATTACATGACGACTGTGATTGGACACAGTCGTCATGTGATCAGGAGGGCCAATCACAGGGCCCTCCTGTGTTGTGCTGTCTCTGGGGGACACAGGCAGATCGGGATCGCGCCGCTGCGCGGGCACGTGGCGGCGCGATCTCCTGTCATCTGCCACCCCCTCCCCCTTGTTTACTATACGATGGCTGTGATTACACACAGCCATCGTGCGGATCAGGAGGGCAAATCACATTGCCCTCCTGCCGCTCTGAGATGCGGCGTGTCCGAGTGACACGCGCGCATCGGGATTGCGCGGGTGCGCGGGAGCGCGCCCGCGTGATCCCGCTCCTTCTGAAGGACGTTCGGGAACGTCCAGTCAGAAGGAGGGAGCTCCCACCCGGCCGTATATGTGCAGTGGCCGGGTGGGAAGTGGTTAAACACATATGCGTGTTTATATATGCAGTATGTCACAAAAGTGAGTACACCCCTCACATTTTTGTAAATATTTTATTCTATCTTTTCATGTGAGAACACTGAAGAAATGACACTTTGCTACAATGTAATGTAGTGAGTGTACAGCTTGTATAACAGTGTAAATTTGCTGTCCCCTCAACATAACTCAACACACAGCCATTAATGTCTAAACTGCTGGCAACAAAAGTGAGTACACCCCTAAGCGAAAATGTCCGAATTGGGCCCAAAGTGTCAATAGTTTGTGTGGCCACCATTATTTTCCAGCACTGCCTTAACCCTCTTGGGCATTGAGTTCACCAGAGCTTCACAGGTTGCCACTGGAGTCCTCTTCCACTCCTCCATGACGACATCACGGATGCTGGTGGATGTGAGAGACCTTGCACTCATCCACCTTCCATTTGAGGATGCCCCACAGACGCTCAATAGAGTTTAGGTCTGGAGACATGCTTGGCCAGTCCATCACCTTTACCCTCAGCTTCTTTAGCAAGGCAATAATCGCTTTGGAGGTGTGTTTGGGGTCATTATGTTGGAATACTGCCCTGTGGCCCAGTCTACAAAGGGAGGGGATAATGCTCTGCTTCAGTATGTCACAGTACATGTTGGCCTTCATGGTTCCCTCCATGAACTGTAGCTCCCCAGTGCCGGCAGCACTCATGCAGCCCCAGACCATGACACTCCCACCACCATGCTTGACTGTAGGCAAGACACACTTGTCTCTGTACTCCTTACCTGGTTGCTGCCACACACGCTTGACACCATCTGAACCAAATAAGTTTATCTTGGTCTCATCAGACCACAGGACATGGCTCCAGTAATCCATATCCTTAGTCTGCTTGTCTTCAGCAAACTGTTTGCAGGTTTTCTTGTGCATCATCTTGAGAAGAGGCTTCCTTCTGGGACGACAGCCATGTAGACCAATTTGATGCAGTGTGCGGTGTATGGTCTGAGCACTGACAGGCTAACCCCCCACCCCTTCAACCTCTGCAACAATGTTGGCATCACTCACATGTCTATTTGCCCAAAGACAACCTCTGTATATGATGCTGAGCACGTGCACTCAACTTCTTTGGTTGACCATGGTGAGGCCTGTTCTGAGTGGAACCTGTCCTGTTAAACCGCTGTATGGTCTTGGCCACCATGCTGCAGGTATGGTCTTGGCCACCATGCTGCAGCTCAGTTTCAGGGTCTTCGCAATATTCTTATAGCCTAGGCCATCTTTATGTAGAGCAACAATTCTTTTTTTCAGATCCTCAGAGAGTTCTTTGCCATGAGGTGCCATGTTGAACTTCTAGTGACCAGTATGAGAGAATGAGAACGATAACACCAAATTTAACACACCCGCTCCTCATTCACACCTGAGACCTTGTAACACTAACAAGTCACAGTCAAGGAAAAATGGCTAATTGGAAATTTTCAGTTAGGGGTGTACTCACTTTTGTTGCCAGCGGTTTAGACATTAATGGCTGCGTGTTGAGTTATTTTAAGGGGACAAAAATTTACAGTGTTATACAAGCTGTACACTCACTACTTTACATTCTAGCAAAGTGTAATTTCTTCAGTGTTGACACATGAAAAGATATAAAAAAAATTTACAAAAATGTAAGGGGTGTACTCACTTTTGTGAGATACTGTAAATACATTTTCACGGGTCCTGTATTGAGACTGTAAAAGAAAACACATTGGACTAACTGCCAGTTCAGGGCACGTGAATTCTTTGTTTCTCAAGTGATTCATGGCAATCCAATGTATTTCAGAAAGAAAGATGTTTTTCTTCCTTTTTTTGTGGTCACCTGTTTATGAGACAGTCAACACGGACTAGAAGTGCACTTACCGTAAAATGGAATTCATGAATGATGGCCTTTGTTCCTGAAATCTCAGAGACAAGTTGGAAATATTTTGGTTTGGCAGATCCAGGAGTAATTGTACAATGTCATCTAAGGGTCTCATTCATATACTGTGTACTTTGATGTGCCTTCCCGTATCTGGACTGTCATGTCCTTTGATGGAGGCTCATTGGGTGACAAGAATTCTTATTTCATAGGGATGAGGATTGGAAGACAATGGGGAGATTCTTATAATTATTTTTGTAAGTCACACTCTTCTTATACATTTTTCTGCAAGTCACACGTGAGCGAAAAAAATATTTTCATAAGTGAAAGAAAACAAGTCAGATTAAACTCTCAGACACAATACTGTAGCTTGCTAAGGGGCACTCTGGGGGAGGATCTTCTAAGGGGGCACTCTGGAGATGGATCTTCTAAGGGGGCACTCTGGAGATGGATCTTCTAAAGGGGCACTCTGGAGGAAGATCTTCTAAAGGGTCACTCTGGAGGAAGATCTTCTAAGAGGCACTGCTGCATTCAAATCTGTACCGCGTATAGTTTTATACGGATCTGAATGCAGCAGCGTACTATCGGCCCATTCACACAGCTTTGCTTTTTTTAATCATAATTCCCTGTAGCATTAAGCTGCGGAAAACTAAACTAGAAAATGTTATGACCAGGGTCTGCCTTTGATCGTATTTTACAGGGTATGCATGTAAACATTTGTGTGAGTGTCTACGTATGTAAAAAATGTAAGTGGGCATAGCCATATAAGTCTCTGTCTCTGCCAAGTAATTCAGGTTCAAAGAGGAGATATAAACATAAACACGTGCAGGCAGCGGCAGCGGCACAGACTCAGAATTACCTCAGTCTTCAGTCATTCTCAGTGGCTGAATGCTAACTACACTAGGCAGCAGCACAAACACAGAATAACCTCTGACTTTAGTCATTCCCAATGGCTTACTCTACCACATCACCGCTGCCTACACATTGTTGATGTTTACATCTCCCCCCTCCTGGACCTGTCGAGACATTCGCCAGACAGCATCAGCAACACAGACATAGAATGAACTCAATTTTCAGACATTCTGAATGAATGTCTTTGTTCATAGCATGCATCTCAGCTCCATACAGACATACTGTACAGTATGTGTGCTTGTTCATTTGAGTTGAGATGCAGTATGGATTAAACCGTTCTATATCTTTTATAGTTACTATCTATATAAAATCTTTCAAAACTATAAAGACCAACTCCAGGTTAGTTCTCCCCTCTAGTACCCTTGTTCAGTCACAAGATGTCCTGGACATTAGTCAACCTGGAAGGCTGAGGACTATTTGGAATGCAGGACATTATGGTCCCACAGGGGGTGACCTCACAGCGCCCTTCATTCACAATGTACTTATGGAGTACGCTCAATAAGAATCGCCCAGCCTGGACCAAAAGCAAGGAATAGGCAAACCCTGCAGAGTCACATGACCAGCCTTAAAAGGTTGGAAATGTATGTTTAAAAATGCAAATACCAGAAAAAAACATGGGGAGGAATTTCAAGAGAGGAGAGGGGGTGGCCTGGGGGCAGGGGCGTGTTGATCTTGAAGTTGGGGTTTATTGGAAAGCATTATGGGTTTTCTAAAGAGAGAGCCACCAACAGACCTGCTGGTAAAAAGGCCTTGATAGCTGGAAGAATATTCAATATCACATACACAATTTGTATTCCTTTTTCCTTGTAAAAGGTTATGTAGGGTTGTAAGGGGTGGAGCGGACGATCTTACCGACAGCTAAAAAGATTCCTGGTGTCATACCTCTGGCTCTTCTGAATGGTGTTTGCCTCTTAATTATGCTGGCACCATCAAATGAGAGGTCAATCAACCACAGCTCAAGGAACCCTTCGAAAACCTCTGTAGGAACCCTAGAATTCCACAAAATGCTAGCTGAGAAGGGGAGAAGTCGGCACTCGGAATGGCACCCAACAGTGGTTAGCCTTTATTTCAAAAACATGTATAACAGCTTTATTACATGATTTTTCAATAATGGATAACTACTGTTGGATGCCATGCCGAGTGCTGGCTTCTCCCATTTGCGATTTGTGTTACCTGAGTGTTCTGACTCAACTACAAAGTCATAAACTTTATCTCCAGCTTCATATAGGGCTTACATGACCCGGTGTTCTATTTATCCTTTGCATCAATTCAGACAGCTTAACTCAATGAATAACTCACTGTTAGAGAGACAGACGATGAATCCTTTCGAATGTTCCGTTTAATGATGGATATTCATAGGTAGAAAAACGTTGGTGTTGTAAGCCACATGTAAAGATGTTACAGCAATGATGGTATACAGAGCAATGAACCAGAGAGAGGAAGGGGAGGGGAATATGCAGAACTACAGTGGGAGAGAGAGTTCAGATAGACAGAGAGGAACAAAATTTAGACACAGAGCGATAATAAATCACATAGTGTAACACAACACTCCCCTTCTGAAATCTTTGGATTTCATAACTATAAACTAATATATATATTCATTAAGTCCAATATTGTTAAATGTCCTGGAACCTGCAATGAAAAACATGCAACAAGCAAGCATAAACAGGACTGAAGAACATGTAGTTTGACGTCTTCAAAGAATTCCAACGTTCCGAGTAGGACCTGAAGATAGCAAATGTACTCCCCGCCGTGCCAACAGCATGGCTAGTCCTTGCATAAGTCACTCACCTGGCAAAAGGAGTACTAACTATGTAATTGGTTGAGTAAAGGTTCATGTCAATCCTCCCTTGGTTACCTTGACTTCTACCTTCCGGGCCTTGTTATCCTCACTGGGCATAACTTTAGTAATAAGACCCATAGGCCACTCATTCTGACAAACTTACTTGTCTTTTAAAAGGATGAGATCTCCAACCTTAAGATAAGGCTTAGATGTTTGCTATTTGTTACGACCTTGAAGGTGATGAAGATACTCCTTCCTCCAACAACACCAAAACACAATGGCTAGATGCTGCACCTGCTTCCATTGACGCCTGTAGATATCCTTGGGTTCAATATCACTTGAAGATATTACAGCAGTTCCAATCTTTTGAGTAAGAAGGCGAAGCTGGAGTAAGGATCACTGGAGCATCAGGATCTGAAGATACCGGCACTAAAGGTCTTGCGTTCACTATGGCAGACACTTCAGCGAGAAAGGTAGACAAAGTATCATGGGTGAGTGGTAAAGATTTGTGAGTCTGCAACATGGAGTCAACAGGGGGTGAGTAGGACTCCTCACACAAAAACCTTGGAGGTGACAGCCATAAGCTGACCTGAAGAACAGCAGATGACATGGCTCTGGTCCCACAGTCAGCTGGGTTGAATTCAGTGGGAACGTGATTGACTTGGTAGAGAGAATCTCTTAATACGTTCAACCCTGTTGCTGACATACACATAAAACTGTTTTGTTTGGTTGTATATGTAACCAAGTACTACCTTGCCGTCTGGATAGAAGGTGAAAGAATCAATTCTAGTGTCCATTTCACTTCTTATAACTTCGGCAATTTCTACTGCTAGCATGGCTGCACAAAATTCAAGTCTTGGTATGGTATGTGCAGGTCTTCAAATAGGCTACTGTAGCAGTAGCTTCAACTGATGCATCAGAGAAAATATGCATTTCTCTCCGGTTAACCGTTGAAATGGAGCCTGGAAAATAGCAACGGGAGATCTAAAGTTTTTCTAGTGACTTCAAAGAATGTCTCCACCTTTCCCAATTGTGTTGATTCTCACTAGGCAAGGGAGTATCCCAGTCTATGTTCTCAGTGGATAACTGTCTTAGCAGAATCTTACCTTGAATGGTAACTGGAGCAAGAAAACCCAATGGGTCATAGATGCTATTCACCACCGACAGGACTCCTCTCTTAGTGAAGGGTTTGTCATAAGTTGACACTTGGAAGGTGAATGTGTCTTGTTTGATGTTCCACAACAAACCCAGACTTCGCTGTACAGGAGGCACATCTGTACCTAAATCAAGGTTTTTTAGACTAGTGGCATAGTCCTCAGAGTGAAAGGCATTCATAAGTTCCTGGCTGTTGGATATAGTCTTGTGCAATCTAAGGTTTGCTATAGACAGCATCTCCTTTGTTCTGGTGAGGAGATCAATATCTTCGTTAGCAGTTGGAAAAGACTTGAGTGTGTCCTCAACGTAGAAGTTTCTTTCAACAAATTGACGAGCATCAGATCCATATTCTTCTTCTCCAGTCTGAGCTGTTCTCCTTAGCCCATAAGTTGCCACTGCAGGGGAAGGCCTGTTACCGAAGACATGTACCTTCATTCGATAGTCTATAACTTCCTTGTTGATGTCATTGTCCTTGTGCCATAGAAACCTGAGGTAGTTTCTGTTGTCTTCTCTGACAATGAAGCAGTGAAACATCTGCTGAATGCCTGCAAATACAGCTACAGGCTCTTGTCTGAAGAGAATCAAGACTCCTATTAGACTGTTGTTCAAGTTGGGCCCTGTAAGGTGCATGTTGTTAAGAGAAACACCTTCATGCTGAGCACTGGAATCAAAGACAACTCTGATTTGGTCTGATTTGCGTGGGTGATACACGCCAAAGGATGGAAGGTACCAGCATTCTTCTCCCTCCTTTAGTGGGGGTGCAGGCTCTGTATGATCTCTGTCAAATATATTTTGCATAAAGTCCACAAAGTGCTTTTGCATCTCTGATTTCCTGCTTAAGTTTCGCTTTAAGGAGGAGAATCTACTGATGGCCTGCTGTAAGTTGTTGGGCAATCTCTCTCTTGGGAGACAAAAAGGTAGGGGTGCTACCCAGTTATTAGAGTCATCTTGAAAGAACTCATTGTCCATTACCTTGATGAATTCTTTGTCTTCCATTTAAGGAGCTAGTATATCATCTTCACTGGTTGTATTAAACACTGTAGAGCCGAAGTCTTCATCGTGGCAGGAGAAAGGGCTTGTGTTACCTGAGATACCATGTTGCCATCCGTGGCTGGCTATCTTTTCTTTTACCCAGTAGTGATCTGGGCATGGCTCAAAGTAAGTGTTTTGGCCATTTGGCAGAACATTTGTCTTGAA
Source organism: Aquarana catesbeiana (assembly GCF_042186555.1). NCBI lineage: Eukaryota > Metazoa > Chordata > Amphibia > Anura > Ranidae > Aquarana > Aquarana catesbeiana. The sequence continues at coordinate 80,992,202 of NC_133329.1, read as the reverse complement.
TGACGAAATGTTGGTAGGTCTCTTCATTTTGTCTATACAGACATTGCCTATGATGACCCAACCTAGATCCATGCGCTGGGCAAATGGGGCATCTGGGGGTCCACTGACTTGTCTGTGTACCTTGTAAACTCTTAGAATGTCTATTTCTAACAGAAAAAGGATCTGAGCATCTTTGTCAAATGGCGGTATCTCATTTGCTATTACCTTCAGGTGAGGGTGATGGAAAGCAGCAGCTGGAGTAGGGATTTTTTCCCTGTTAGCAGGTATCTGATTGCACTCAACAAGTGTAGGTAGGGGTAATTGCAAGTTACCTTTAAGAGAAGATACCATGAGTCCATGAGCCCTTCTTCCAGAAACCTCTGTAGTTCCACTACAGGTACCCAAATAGGTTAAACAGTTCTGATTTTGCAAGCGATCTATTGCTCTGAACGTCTAAGATAGCATACGCCTTTAGAGTCTTTTCTGGTTGATCCCTATGGTATATGTTCACCAAGCATATTTTAGCACATGACTTATCACAGCAGTCTTCTCCACAAACTTCAGTGCAGGATGAAGAAATTATGGTAGAATTAGGCACTTGGTCTGTATTCTCCCCACCATGCGTTAACGTGGGAGGAGAGTTAGCAGGTTGTGCAGAGCTGGGCTCAAGCAGATGGAGGGCTTGCACATGCTCTTCATAGCCACACTCTATGCACTTGATGGACATATTACAGTCCTTAGCAAAATGTATTGTAGAAGCACAGCACCTGAAACATACCCTAAATGTCTTTAAAAGCTCCTTACGCTCTTCAAGAGGCTTTTTCCTACATTTTTTGAGGGGGTATAGCTTCTTGTGAATGGAACACTCTCTGTTAGGGTTTTCAATAATCAACTCTGTTTGTTCGTGGCAATAACTGTGGTAGGAGTGGGAAGGATGACAGTCTTTTTCACGGATACTGGGCCTCTATGGCTTCTATAGTTGTCCTGAAGACTGGTACACTTAGGAAAGGGTGAGAAGAGACTGTACTCACCGTAGGAAAAACTTGGATCGTTCTTGGTCTCTGCAATTTTCCTGATGAATTTGCAGAAGAAAGAGAATGGAGGGAAGGAAGCCTTGTTTTCTTTTTGGTATGATGACCCTAGTGCAGACCATTTCTCTTGTAAACCATACAGGAGCTTGGAGACGATTGGGTTTACCCCTCTTACAGTGTCAAGGTAACTGAGTCCAGGTAGTTTTAGGTCTGCCTTGGCTAGCTGAAGCTCAAGGAGAGGGTCACTCAGTCTCTGGAACTCCTTGTTGTCCTTACAGACGCATGAACAAGGCATTTTCTATAGCTTCTGCACTGCCATAACTTTGCTCTAGTCGCTCCCATGCAGCTGTGAGGCCTGCTGAAGGATTGTCCATGAAAACTGATCTTAATGGCTTAACACCTGCAGCAGATAGAGGACCAAGCCATCTGATCAGCAGATCCAATTCTTCAGCAGCTGTAATGCCAAGATCACTGATTGCAGTTCTGAAAGCACATTTCCAGCTTCTGTAGTTCTCAGGTTGGTCATCAAAACTTGTAAGACCAGTCTTTGTGAGCTCTCTGCGAAGTATGTACCTCACAAACTCTGCTGTCTCAGTTGTCTCTGCCTTTATGCGAGATGTTGTTGGCTGAATGGTGCTGATTGTGCTATCTTTGACATTGTTGTTAAAGGACACAGGGAAATATGGTGCAGCAGATGCGTTCAGGTGAGTTGCTTGCTTAAGGTCGGTTGTTCCAATGGTACGTTGATTCAATGCTGTACCAATGACAGGAAATTGATGACTTGCTTGCAGCTTGCTCTGATGCTCTGTGACGTAAGAAGGAAGGTAGGCAGGCAGGAAATGCACTGAAGTGATTTTGCATACAGGAAGTTGCTGGAACCTCTTTAACTTGAAGCTGTGAAGGAGTCTCTATGTTGTCAGGAGCATTGGAGACAATGGAGTGTACACTGCAGTGGCTTAGGACATAGTCTTTAGTGCGTTTGAGGGGATCTTCCATATCTGCTATGTTTAGGTTGATGCTGTCTTTCTTTGCACCTTTGTCTGCACTGATAGCTTGCTCTATGACCCTTAGCTTTGCCATAGCTGCATCATGTTTACACTGTTCATTTAAGATTTCTATTGTTGCTCTTTGACGTACTGTGTGAGCTTCCAACTCTGCTTTCCTTGCTGCATATGCGACCTGCACCTTGCTGGCTTCCGCTTCAGCGCGGGCACTAATAAGTCGCTCACTGAGTGTTGAATATTTTGAACTATGACTAGAAGACTTTTTAGAATGTCTGGTGGAAACAGAGCTGTGAGATGCAGTGTCCTGTAGCAGCTCTAACTTTGCTTCTGCCTTTAATTTGGTTTACTGGATAAAATTGTCTCTTTCTAGATTAAGAGCCTTGAAATTCTTTAATTCCTCCAGTGAACCTGCTGTGTTCATATTTTGTAAGACATAAATGAACTTGTCACTGGTAAGCTGATAGAGCTCATATGAGACAGAAAGTTGTTTAATGGCGCCCTCTAGTGTCAGTAGTTCAAGTTCAACAGACACTGTATTGGATTCAGAAACAATCTTCTCCCAAAATAGTTTCAAGCTATTATGCAATTCAGTTCTTAAAGCTTCATAATTCTTAATCACTTTCCAAGTTGGTTTGACTGAGCGTTTGAGTAACTCAGTTGGCTCAGGATTTTGAGCTGGAGTTGCTGTGTGTTCACATTCAGAGCTGTGGTAACTCATGGCAGATAATGGCTGAGGGATAAGCAGGCAGAATCTGTGTGCTGTAATATGACATCCTGCAGCCTGGACTCGGGTTATGAGGCTTCCACTTACTGCTGACTTATTCTTTCTTGCAATGAGGGCAGTAAATCTTGTCTGTATCAGTACTGTCATGCAGAAATCTTGTAATTAGGCTGTGAAACTCAGTTTTTCCACTGTTCTGGCTCAACTACAAAGCCATAAACTTTATCTCCAGCTTCATATAGGGCTTACATGACTTGGTGTTCTATTTCTCTTTTGCATCAATTCAGACAGCTTAACTCAATGAATAACTCACTGTTAGAGAGACAGACGATGAATCCTTTCAAATGTTCCACTTAATGATGGATATTCATAGGTAGAAAAACGTTGGTGTTGTAAGCCACACGTAAAGATGTTACCACAATGATGGTATACTGAGCAATGAACCAGAGAGAGGAAGGGGAGCGGAATATGCAGAACTACGGTGGGAGAGAGAGTTCAGATAGACAGAGGGGAACAAAATTTAAAGACACAGAGCAATAATAAATCACATAGTGTTACACAACACTGAGGCTTTGGCAGCCTTTAAGTCTGAGCACTGGGTGATGCTGGGATGTGAGAAGATGGAAGCGCCCACACACCTGCATTCACGTAGCTGAGAATGGCTGGTCTATATTATTCCCCATTATTCCTCCCTAGCAGCTTCATAAAAGGTTATGTAGAGAGTAAGGATGTCATGCGTGCCTGTGGCTCTTAACCCCAGCCCTGGGTCTTTTAAACTTGGATGGCTAGATGTCCTCAGACTCTCTGCTCGGGGTTTCCTCTGTATGGCAGATGTGCAATGTAAAGATTGAAGCTTCTAGCCCAAAGCAGAGTCAGAGTCTCCTGCATACAGGATGTCACAGCAGATGCAGGAGGAGTACAGCCAGGGTCCACACACAGCATGGGAGCATGGGAGTGCAGCCTAAACAGTGCAGCACTCCCATGATGTGTGTGGATCCTGGCTGTACTCCTCCTGCATCTGCTGTGACATCCTGTATGCAGGGGACTCTGACTCTCCTTTGGGCTGGAAGCTTAAATCTTTACATTGCACATCTGCCATACAGAGGAAACCCCGAGCAGAGAGTCTGAGGACATCTAGCCATCCAAGTTTAAAAGACCCAGGGCTAGGGTTAAGAGCCACAGGCATGCATGATCTCCTTAAACAATAGATCTAAAGAGCTGGTAAGTGGCAGTGTTATTACAGGTGGAGGTACCTTTCTGTCGCACCCCATCACATTTCCCTTGGTGTTGCGGTTGCATGTCACTACTACTTTGAGGGTTGCAAAATCACCATTTGGAAGATCACTATGAACTGTATATTCAGTGGGGCTTCTTTTCAATAGCCCATCGGAGTGGACTTGACCTTGTTGGACATTTTATTTTGTTTTTTAATTACATATTTAATCATTTTTTGCACATTTCACTTGTGATTGCATTCTAATATTTATGTTACAGTGTGTTGTATGGAGTTCTCATATCTCCATTCATTTAAATGAAACATAATTTCTTTTAAGTCACTTTATTTTTTGGTCACTAAAATTACACAGCGCAGCCTCTTCTTCTTATGTTATATTTAGTGTGTGTGTCTCACATTATAGTTACGGCTTTTTTTCACTTTATATATGGTTTATTTTATTATATACGATTTATTGGGATAGCGCAGTAATAATTACTTTTTCCAGAGAGTAAGGATGAGCCGAACACCCCCCGGTTCGCACCAGAACTTGCGAACAGGCAAAAAATTTGGACAAACACATGAACACCGTTAAAGTCTATGGGACACAACCATGAAAAATCAAAACTGCTCCTTTTATAGGCTTATATGCAAGTTATTGTCATAACAAGTGTTTGGGGACCTGGGTCCTGCCCCAGGGGACATGTATTAATGCAAAAAAAAGTTTTAAAAACAGACCTTTTTTGGGAGCAGTGATTTTAATAATGCTTAAAGTGAAACAATAAAAATGAAATATTCCTTTAAATATCATGCCTGGGGGGTGTCTATAGTATGCCTGTAAAGTGGCGCAGTTTTCCCGTGTTTAGAACTGTACCGCAGCAAAATGACATTTCAAAAGGAAAAAAAGTCATTTAAAACTGATCGCGGCTGTAATGAATTGTCGGGTCCCGGCAACATAGATAAAAATCATTGAAAAAAATGGTATGGGTTCCCCCCCAGTCCATTATCAGGCCCTTTGGGTCTGGTATGAATATTAAGGGGAACCCCGAACCAAAATTTTTTTTAAATATTGCGTGGGGGTCCCCCCAAAATCCATACTGGGCCCTTCAGGTCTGGTATGGATAATAAGGGGAACCCTGCGCCAAATTTAAAAAAATGGCGTAGGAGTCCCCCCCAAAATCCATACCAGACCTTTATCCGAGCATGCAAACTGGCAGGCCGCAGGAAAAGAGGGGGGGTGAGAGCGCCCCCCCCCTCCTGAACCATACCAGGCCACATGCCCTCAACATGGGGAGAATGCTTTTGGGTCCCCAAAGCACCCTGTCCCTCTGTCCCCCTCATTTGTCCCTCATTTTGGTCTGATCCATATAGCCGTACATAAAATGCACTGTTTATCTTTCAAAAAGTGTTTCCCAGTGCTAAACCTTTCATCCAAATTCTAAATTGCTGCATTTGTACATTTTAAAAGCCAATATAAAGGAATAGTAGTGGTAAAAAAAAGCCCTTGTGGATTTAATTAACCTTTTTTGGGTTAATTCTCCTTTAAGGGGGTGTGTCCCATGCCTACATACATTCGCTGGTAGGTGTCCCTCATTCCCATCTCAAAATGTTGGGAGGTATGGTAGTAATGCAGCGCACCTAGCACGCTGCAGCAAACAGCGGGTGTGGCCAAACTACTCTTGCTTTCATCATCGCCCCACCCCCTAGTGATACGGAACCTGCCCCCAAAGAGCCACCCACAGCTCCAGGTGGCTCTTTGGGGGGGGACTCGCTGGCAACAGATTTGTGTGTCTCGGTTACTTCTGGAGCCACAGCTCGGTCTGAATATTGTGTCCGGGTTTCAGACAGAATGAAACACGGACACATGTTTCAAAACCCAGACTGTCCAGGTGAATACTGGACAGATGTCAACCCTAGTTTGCCACGTGTGCTCTATACTATATACACTATTTACTATATACTCCAGTGTCTCTGCTTTTAGAAAATATATAATGTTTTGGGGGCTCAAGTAATCTGCAGGCCTAAAGCGATTTGTGAAACATACAGTATGAGCACAAAAATGCAAAAACACCTCCATTAGCGAAAGGGTTAAACATGGTAGTAACTGTGAGCCAATCGGATACTGCTGCAATGTACATGTGTTGGCAGTGAATCTTCTGACAGCAGGAGAGATCTCTGTGACCAGTCAGCCTGCTGATGCAGCTCCTGGGCTGCCCAATCAGCGGGCTGTGGGTGTGCTCTTGACCGAGTTTTGCGGCTGTTGTTTAATTACAGGTCAAGAAGGTGGCTGTGCTGTCCTGGAACACAAGGCTTGCTGTGCAGAATTAAAAATTCCCTGGCAGGTAAAACTGCCCGTATATCCATATTTCAACACTGTTTAGTCGCTGGAGTTCAGCTTTGAGCCATTAACTGGCCATTAAATGGCAAATTTCAGATCAAATATTATTCTGAACAAAGAACGGAGGAGCTCCTTCCATGCCTGGAAATAGATAAATGACAAATTAAACCAGTGTAATTTCCTGTTGGGAAAGGCAAAATATAATTAAAAGATAATTGGCCTTATTTAAAAGTTATTAATGACACTGATAATTATAGCCGTGTCAATGCTAATAATATTTCTGGTTTATTCTTTACCCGCCGATGCAATCACCAGTGCTAAGTAACCCCTCAGGATGCTATTCGCCACGCTAATTTACTTCTACACCCACCACAAGTCTCAGGGGAGGGCAGAGTGCGGCGGGGTTTGGAGCGGGGGGAGGGCAGCACATGCTGCGGGGGTTTGGAGCGGGGGCGGACAGGGCACTTCCACTTTTATATAAATAAACTAGTAATATTAGCCAGAAATATTTTTATAAGCCGAGTTTGAGAAGACAGAGAGAAAACTTTTTCTTTATGACTGATTTGCTGTCTGCAGGCCAGCAACGCTCCATAGAATAGAAGGGTTTAGGAATTAACCTCTTCAGCCCCGGGAAGGTTAATGACCAGGCCATATTTTGCGATACGGCACTGCGTCGATTTAAATGACAATTGCGCGGTCGTGCGATGCTGTACCCAACTAAAATGCACGTCCTTTTTTACCCACAAATAGAGCTTTCTTTTCTGCGGCTTTTATTTTTTTGTGCTATAAACAAAAAAGGACCGACAATTTTGAAAAAATATATATATTTTTTTACTTTCCGATATAAAACATATCCAATAAAAAAATTTTAAAAAATCGAATTTCTTTATCAATTTAGGCCAATATGTATTCTGCTACACATTTTTGCAAAAAAAAATCCCAATAAGCGTATATTGATTAGTTTGTGCAAAAGTTATCGCGTCTGCAAACTATGGGATGGATTGTTGGACTTTTTATTTTTTTATATTTTTTACTAGTAATGGCGGCGATCAGTGATTTTTAGCGGGACTGCGACATTGCACTAATGCCTGGTACACACGAGCAGACTTTTCGACCGGACTGGTCCGACGGACCGAGTCCGGTGGACAATTTGACCGTGTGTGGGCTTCATCGGACCTGCAGCCGACTTTTTCGACAGACTTCAGATTTCGAACATGTTTCAGATCTTTCCGCCGGACCCAGTTCCTATCGAAAAGTCCGCTCATCTGTATGCTAGTCCGACGGACGAAAACCGACGCTAGGACAGCTATTGGCTACTGGCTATCAACTTCCTTATATTAGTCCAGTCGTACGTCATCACGTACGAATCCGTCGGACTTTGGTGTGATCGTGTGTAGGCAAGTCCGTTTGTTTGGAAAGTCCGCCGAAAGTCCGTCGGATAGACCGTCCAGTCGGATAGGACCAGTCCGGTCGAAAAGTCCGCTCATGTGTACGCGGCATAAGTGACACTTCTTGGGGACCAGTGACACCAATACAGTGATTCACACACCTACGCGCATGCGTAGGTGTGTGAATCTGGCATTTGGCGCCGACTCTTCAGCACATACGCAGACTGATCACAAAGTCCTGTGCCTACCTAAATCGCATTGGTGTTCGCACAGATGTGCCAAAGGTCTCCACCGGGCACTGGGGGTCAGGAAGAGCCCTTCAGCACATATGCGTATGCCTAAATTGGGCGCAACATAATTATCACCTAGGCAAACACAAAAAAGTTAAAATAAATGAAAGAAACGTTATCCAGTTGTGGGGGAGGGAGGGGGCTGAAGCAATTTGTTTTTGGAGGTGAAAGTATGCTTTAAAGTAAACTTAATCACTACAATAAAATTTTTAAAAACGTACCTTTCCGTTTTTATAACCTACCTTATTTGTGGTCATCACTAGGTCTCTGTGCTTCTCTATACAGTGTACGCAGGTTTTGGCTGGTGGAAGGGGCTGACAGGGTGCTGTATGTAGCTTCCTGAAAACAGCACCTCGCCCTAGTACTCCTCTCAGAAGTCGCCAGCCCTGATGCAAGCAGTGGGCTGGCTCTTAGGAGAAGTTTAGCCAATATCCAAAAATGCCTTAATGAGTGGGTGTCAGTCGGGAGAAGTAGGCATTACTAGGTAGGCTGTATTTGCATGACTTCGTCAACTTACGGTCCTTGAACTTATAAGAAAAAACACAACACTGCGTGACATGGGTTTAAACAGCCACAGCAGCCCTTTTATTAACAAATGAATATATAACAGAAACAAAACAATTTTAACCATACCAATTAAAGAATGCAACCAGGAGAGGGTCTTTGGGTGTCCTTAAAGCACATTTTTGACTATTATCGACCATGTCCTTAGCCACGCCCCATCCAACTCGAAGACATTGCGACTTCCACATTTTGACTTTCCCCCAGGGGGCCAAGCTCCTGGGAGAACCACCAACAATCAACCAGGTGGGAGCGCCATACCCTAGATGGGCCCCCAATTCTTTAAGAATCTGGTTAATCCTTGACCGCCCAAAGACCCCCTGACCCGCCACGCCAGCCTGAGTGACACCTTACTTAAGCGTGTGCCCACAGCATTCAAGTGAACATCATCATCCCTCCAGTAACGAATGGTCGGATCCTACAGAGCCCTGTGCCGAACCACCAAGCCCCCCGAGACAGAAATCGTCCTATCTCCCTGTTTGCTTTAATCCTGGCTTTATTCAAGCGCTCAACAGAGCGAGCATGACGCCAACTATGTCGGGCCACTATGTCCGACCATACTATAACAACACTGGGGAAATCAGGCATCAAGCGCAAAATGTCAAATTTGACATCTCTAACAAGGTCCCAGGTTTGCACACATCTCAGGAGGGATTTTGGTCCACTCTTCTTTACAGATCTTCTCTAAATCCTTAAGGTTTCTTGGCTGTCACTTGGCAACTCGAAGTTTCAACTCCCTCCATAAATTTTCTATAGGTTTAAGGTCTGGAGACTGGATAGGCCACTCCATGACATTAATATGCTTCTTCTTGAGCCACTCCTTTGTTGCCTTGGCGGTATGCTTCGCGTCATTGTCATGCTGGAAGACCCATCCACGACCCATCTTCAGTGTTCTGGCTGAGGGAAGAAGTTTCTCATCCAAGATTTTACAATACATGGCCCCATCTATTGACCCCTCAATGCGGCAAAGTCAGTCTGTACCTTTGGCAGAGAAATAGCCCCAAAGCATAATGTTTTCATCTCAGCGCTTGACTGTAGGGATGGTGTTCTTAGGGTCATAGTCAGCATTTTTCTTCCTCCAAACATGGCGAGTCCCTTTCCTTCACTGGCATGTACAGTGATGCCAATGAACATCTAAATGATTCAGAGAAGGATTGGGAGAAAGTGCTGTGGTCAGATGTGACCAAAATTAAGGTCTTTGGTATTAACTCGACTCGCCGTGTTTGGAGGAAGAAAAATGCTGACTATGAGCCTAAAAACATCTTCCCTACAGTCCAGCACAGAGGTGGAAACATGATCTTTTGGGGCTGTTTCTCTGCTAAAGGTACAGGCCAACTTTGCTGTATTGAGGGTCCCTCAGCCAGAACACTGAAGATGTGTCGTGGATGGGTCTTCCAGCATGGCAATGACCCAAAATATAGCACCAATGCAACAAAGGAGTGGCTCAAGAAGGAGCACATTAGGGTCACGGAGTGGCCAAGCCAGTCTCCAGACCTTGATCCTATAGAAAATTTCTGGAGGGAAATGAAACTTTGAGTTGCCAAGCAACAACCAAGAAACCTTAAAGATTTAGAGAAGATCTGTAAAAAAGAGTGGACCAAAATCCCTCCTGAGATGTGTGTAAACCTGGTCACCAACTACAAGATATATCTTACCTCCGTGCTTTCCAACAAGGGTTTCTCCACCAAGTACCAAGTCATGTTTTGCTTGGGGATCAAATATTTATTGCACTCACTGAACTGCAACTTAATTTATAGCATTTGTTGTATGTGTTTTTTCTGGATTCTTGGTTGATATTCTGTCTCTATCATTTAAAATACACCTATGATAAAAATGATAGACTCTTCATTTCTTAGTAAGTGGGCAAACTTACAAAATCTGCAGGGGATCAAATACTTATTTCCCCCACTGTATGTATCGTAGGATCGGGAGGCACCTGTATGACAGCTTCAGGTTATGATACAGAGACACCCGAGTGTACGGTGCTCTTCTAAGTTGGGGTAAACCATAATGTTGTCACATGACTGGTCCTGGGCATTAGCGAGCGCGTACACTGGAGGGTTCAGGAGAAGGAGAAGAGTGAGAGAGAGAGCAAAAAAGCTCCCTGTGCACCAGGTGAGCACCCTCCCTACCTGTCCTGTACAGTCATTTTTGGGGAGCTTTCCACACCAGTTCACTTTGGGGACTTAGATGATGCCAACAACTACTCCGCAGGGGTGAGGTTTAATCTGAAGAGGTGGGGCTTGGCTAATAGGCAGGTTTTATTTATAAAGTAGGCAGAGCTTAACATCATGACACCCAAATATTTGAAGAACTTTGTAACTGATAGAAGGACATCTCTGTTTCTGCAACCACAGGTGCACTTTACCAGACCAACTTTATTCTCTGCCGTGGTATATGTGTGCGTTGTCTGTAGGCTGCATCTCACGTATCACTCCATGTGTATAAACCTCTCAGGAAAATAGTTTCTTTTTGTACTGATTTATACGCCTTTTATAAGAAAGTCACCATGTGTGTTCTCAGTTCCTTTCTTTCTTTTCTCCTCCTCAGTACCCTTTCCTCTGTGTTATAAATTGTATGATGCTGATTACCATTATTCTCTCTTTGTACTATAAGGCTAAGTATTGGATCTCTGTCTCCCCCTACCTATTTTTCCTTGCATTACACTCATCTTTTATGGAACTCTTTCTGTTATCTACCCAGCAAACCTGTGACCCCAAACTCATCTCCTCTATAATCTGATATTCTAGGACAGCCACATTGTATATTTTACAAATATTCACAGGCTGAAAAAAAAAAACTGTTATAAATGAATGAATAAAGTTTTACTTGGAGTTGTTATGTCATCAGCATTATATGAGAACAGAAACAAAAGTGCAATAAAACAAAGGAAAAGAATCACATAAATTAGCCCATCTGCATCCCCCCTTACATCAGTGTCCCCATCAAAGTCCCCTCTTACATTGGAGTTCCCATCAGGGTCCCTTCTTACTCTCAAATCCCCATCAGAGTCCCCCTTTACTTTAAAGTCCCCATCAGATTCTCCCCTTATACTGGAGTCCCCATCAAAGGCCCCCCCACATTGAAATCCTCATCAAAGTCCCCCTTTACAATGGAATCCCCATCGGAGTCCTCCCTCACCTCAGAGTTCCCCCTTACTTTAAAGTCCCCATCAAATTCCTCCCTTACATTAGAGTCCCCATCAAAGTCCCCTTTACATCAGTGTCCCCCTTACATTTGAGTTCCCATAGGAGTCCCCCCTAACATTAGAGTTCCCATTTAAGTCTTTGAAGTCCCTATAAGAGGACCCCCTTACTGTGGAGTCCCCATCAGAGTCCCCCCTTACTTTGAAGTCCCCATCAGAGTTCCTCCTTACATTGGAATCCTTATCAAAGTCCTCCCTTACATCGGAATTCCCCCTTACAATGGAGTCCCCATCAGAGTCCTCCCTTACATCGGAATCCCCCCTTACAATGGAGTCCCCATCAAAGTCCCTCCTTACATCAGAGTTCCTCCTTACATTGGAGTCTCCAGCAGAATCCCCCCTTACTTTTAAATCCCCATCAGAGTCCCCCCCCCTTACTTTAAGTCCAAATCAGATTCACCCCTTACACTGGAGTCCCCATCAAAGTCCCCTTTACATCAGTGTCCCCCTTACATTAGAGTGCCCATAGGAGTCCCCCCTAACATTGGTGTTCCTATCAAAGTCTTTGAAGTCCCTATCAGAGGACCCTCTTACTTTGGAGTCCCCCATACATCAGAGTCCTCCCTTACACTGGAGTGCCCATTAGAGTCCCACCTTACTTTGGAGTCCCCATCAGATTTCCCCTTTACATTGGAATCCTCATCAAAGTCCTCCCTTCCATCGGAGTCCCCTCTTACATCAGAGCTTCGCTTACACTGGAGTTCCCATCAAAGGAGCCCCCCTTACTTTGCAATCCCTATCAGACCCCCCCCCCCCCCCCACCTTTTTGACCTGCTTCTGACGTGCTTGTGAGCTGTTTAAAGGGCTTCTGCATTCCCATTGACTTGTAAAGAGGAAAAGCTATCTGATTAAAGAATTCAACTATAAAGTGGAGCTTGATGTTACATCTACAAGCAGCTCATGGAATCTCTTCTCTGTGTTCATAGGTAATACAGCAACAATATGTTGTTTTACAGCATTCCCACTCTGCCACCTACTGGCACTTTGCAGTAATGCATTGTTGCTCCAATATAAGGTTCCCTTAGCAGGTACTGTATATGAGCAAGGTGTAAGAGGGACAGACTATGGTCACAGGGCGGGGGCTGTTACCGCCCTTTTTTTTTTTTTTTGTTTATCACATTTAGATAATATCAAGGCTGCTCCAGGGACAGCCCTTCATAAACAGTTCTCAGTATCACATATAAACAGGATTTGTGTTGCTCTTTCACGGGACTTAATAATAAGCCATTGTCCTTGCTTGATACACAAAACAGCTTGAGCAACGACATGCGAGCAGCAGTCCCGTGTAAAGGCCGCAATCACTTTTTTTTTACATGTTTACCTCTTACATGTTCACTTTGCTGAAGTTGGAAGTGTGCGGCCTGTTGTTGTAAGCCATGCACACTGCAGCTTCAGCAGAGGAACAGCACAGCCGTAAAGAGGGCCTGTCACCCGAGAAATGTGGGTTGCAAATTGCAATTGCTGACTTGCTTTTTTGCAGGTTCCATATTCAATGATTATTTTCATATCCTAATAAGAATAACAGAGACTTAGAAGTACAGTGCATAGGGAAAGTATTCACAGTGCTTCACCTTTTCCACAGTTTGTTATGTTACAGCCTTATTCCAAAATGGATTCAATTCATTATTTTCCTCAAAATTCTACAAACAATACCCCATAATGACGTGAACGTTTGTTTGAAATCTTTGCAAATGTATTACAAATAAATTGAGCTCAGGTGCCTCCTGTTTCCACTGATCATCCTTGAGATGTTTCTACAACTTGATTGGAGTCCGCCTGTGGTAAATTCAGTTGATTGGACATGATTTGGAAAGGCACACACCTGTCTAGCACAAACCAAGCCAAGGAGGATGCAAGGAGAAGTCACTTGGGCTGTCAGCATCCAATGCCCCAGTGACCCTAGAGCAGTGATGGCGAACATTGGCACCCCAGATGTTTTGGAACTACTTTTCCCATGATGCTCATGCACTCTGTAGTGTAGGTGAGCATCATGGGAAATGTAGTTCCAAAAAATCTGGAGTGTCAAGGTTCACCATCCCTGCCCTAGAGGAACCATGTTCCTCTTAACTTCCTCTCCCTCTGCACTGCTGCTGCGGTTGAGCGGCACCTGCAGTGGGGAAAATAGACTGCACCTGCCTACACAGGAGTACTGTGAGCCCAGGCTGTATGATGAGGCTTCCCCCAGGAGGCATGTCCATGACAGCCTATGCCCACAAGGAGTAGAATGAAAAGTGCTGCCCAGTCCAGGAATAGTGTGAGCCCAGGCTGTATGATGAGGTATCCCAGAGGGCATGTCCATGACAGCCTGGACCTCATAGGGATTAGGATGAATGGTACCAGCCACCATACATCATTAAACCTGGAGGACAAGCAATGCTGACAAACAGAGCGGTAATGATGTAACAGCACCGCAAATAAGGTGAGTATAGGAGTCGTACTAGTATGTGTGTGTGTGTGTATATATATATATATATATATATATATATATATATATATATATATATATATATTATATTAAAGTAGGGGAAAAAGGAAAAAGTCTCTGGCCATCTCTCGTATCATGTCTGCAGTCTCTGACCATCTCTCGTGTTATGTCTGCAGTCTCTGATCATCTCTCGTATCTCGTATCTTCATGTCTGCAGTCTCTGATCATCTCTCGTATCGTCATGTCTGCAGTCTCTGATCATCTCTCGTATCATGTCTGCAGTCTCTGATCATCTCTCGTATCATGTCTGCAGTCTCTGATCATCTCTCGTATGGTCATGTCTGCAGTCTCTGATCATCTCTCATATCGTCATGTCTGCAGTCTCTGACCATCTCTTGTATCATGTCCGCAGTCTGTGACCATCTCCTTTATGCTGTCTGCAGTCTCTGACCATCTTTCGTATCATGCCTGTACTCTCTGACCTCCTCTAGTACCATGCCTGCAGTCTCTGACCTCCTCTCGTACCATGCCTGTACTCTCTAACCATCTCTTGTATCATGCCTGCAGTCTCTGACCATCTCTTATATTATGTCTGTACTCTCTGACCATCTCTTGTATCATGTCCGCAGTCTGTGACCTCCTCCTAGTACCATGCCTGTACTCTTTGACCATCTCTTGTATCATGCCTTCAGTCTCTGACCATCTCTTGTATCGTGCCTTCAGTCTCTGGCCATCTCTTGTATCATGCCTGTACTCTCTGACCTCCTCTCGTATCATGCCTGTACTCTCTGACCTCCTCTCGTATCATGCCTGTACTCTCTGACCATCTCTTGTATCATGCCTTCAGTCTCTGACCATCTCTTGTATCGTGCCTTCAGTCTCTGACCATCTCTTGTATCATGCCTGTACTCTCTGACCATCTCTTGTATCATGCCTTCAGTCTCTGACCATCTCTTGTATCGTGCCTTCAGTCTCTGACCATCTCTTGTATCATGCCTGTACTCTCTGACCTCCTCTCGTATCATGCCTGTACTCTCTGACCAGCTCCTGCATCATGCCCATAGTCTTCGACTATATCATGCTGTGTGACTGCTGTCTCTGAGACTGAATATTCACTTAATTTTATGTGCAGCCCTTTGGTGATGTTAGGGGGGTGGTACTTGAGGCCCCCTCATGTTCAGAAAGTTGACCATCACGACTGGTGGGCTGGTCTAGTGCTATGCTGGAGCTATGCTTTTAATGATCATTTTATTCCCCTGCAAATTTCCAGTTTTGACCAATAGTGCTTTTGCCCCCACTACAATTAAAGTATAGTTTGTTCTCCAGCAGAGAAGCTAGAATAACAAAGGTTCATTCATATGCTGGCTCGGATTCCACAATCTATACTAATGACAGGTCCTCCAGATGCTTCCGCCTCCTGTGTAGGTTCACTTCATACCTGGCTCATCTCAGCATAACAATTAAAGATGTGTCATGTCACCTGTGTATGATTAAGTAACTAATAGTGTTAAAATTAAAGTAAATTGATTCCAGAGAACGTTGCGCTCTGTCTAACACGTAAAACATTGTCTATCTGCACTGATCCAACTGGTATGTGAACAGGGTTAAAGGGTTTATTTAATGGGAAATGTTTAAAGTGATTGTAAAGGCTCGTTTTTTATTTTTTTTAAAAATAACAAACATGTCATACTTAGCTCCACTGTGCAGCTCGTTTTGCACAGAGTGGCCCCGATCGTCCATTTCTGGGGTCCCCCGGCAGCTCTCGCAGCTCCTCTCCGCATCAGATAACCCCCTAGGAGAAGCGATCTCCCGGGGGGGGATACATGGCAGGCGCGCTCCCGAGTCTATCATTTGCGTCCACAGACACAAATCCTGGACTCAGCCCCGCCCCCGGCGCCCGCATCATTGGATTTGATTGACAGCAGCGGGAGCCAATGGCTGCGCTGCTATCAATCTATCCAATCAAGAGCCGGGACCCTGTGGAGCGAGATACGGGGCTCAGGTAAGAAAAACGAGGGGGGGGCTAGGGGGTCCGGTCACTGCCAAAAGTTTTTTCACCTTTAATGCATAGGATGCATTAAGATGAAAAAACACGCGGGTTTACGACCCCTTTAATTTAAGTTCCCTATAACACATTTGCATGCAACAAAGTGCTTTGCAATAACACATGGGGGGTCTATTCATCGAAAATACATTATACGAGTGTGACAAACATTTACACAGCTGCAACAAAAAATTGCTGTATGTTGTCTAATATGATTATTTCATACAATCATAAGTGCCATCTTATAACCATTATGCTGTATTTTTTCCAGAAATAACTCAAGCAGGGAAAAAAACAAACATTTTGGCTACTAGATGGCGCTGACAGTCATAGGAAAGAATCACATTAGACTAAATGCAGCAATTTTTTTGCGACTGATTGCAAATATTTGTCACGTTTGTTCAGCAATTTTTTTTTATCACTAGATCCTATGGTGTATGTATTATTGGGTGTGTGCCTGTTCTTTTCAGATGACACTTTATTGTGCAAAACATTAAAAAAAATAAATTCGTAAAAAAAGCTGCCTCTGAGCTCCAGTTTATTGACTTTGGGATGGCATCTTCAGTCTGCTGCAGGCAGGAGGAGGGGAGATTATGGTGTGGGGTTGTTTTTCAGGGGTTGGGCTTGGCCCCTTAGTTCCAGTGAAGGGAACTCTTAAGGCATCAGAATACCAAGACATATTGGACAATTTCATGCTCCCAACTCTGTGGGAACAGTTTGGGGATGGCCTCTTCCTGTTCCAACATGACTGCGCATCAGTGCACAAAGCAAGGTCCATAAAGACACGAATGAGTATGTTTGGGGTGGAGGAACTTGACTGGCCTGCGCAGAGTCCTGACCCTTTGATCTGACTTTGTGCTAGTACGACTTGTCTTTTGACCAATAAAAACAATCCCGGTGTGACATAAATTCCTTTTACTGCTGCTGTAATCACCATGTCGGATGTCACATGTCGGATGGCCAGGACAAGGATCCTACTTTTATCCGACTTCAGTGATATTCAATGGGCTGAAGTAGGATCAAAGTTGGACCAAAGAAGTGCAGGGAGCATTTTCAAAGTCGGACCGACTTGTGTCGGACCAGTTAAGACGGCTCTCATAGGGAAACATTGATTTTCAAACGTCATGCGACATGAGCTTCCAATGTCGGAGCATTTGTCATACCAGTGTGAACCCAGGCTTTAACCATGGCAGCAGTGTTTGTATTTAACCACTTGCTGATATACATCAGCAAAGTGGCACGGGTGCGCAAAACAACGTACCCCTACGTCGCTGCATCACCTGCAGCTAGCAGGCACGCGCGCCGCGGGAGCGTTCCCGAAGAACTCGCGGACTCGATGTCCACCGGTGGCCCGCGTTCGTGGCACAGAGAAGCAGAACGGGGAGATGCCTCTGTAAACAAGGCATTTCCCTGTTCTGCCTAGCAACATGACAGGGATCTACTGCTCCCAGTGATCGGGAGCAGTGATCTGTCATGTTCTAGTGAGCCCATCCCCCCTACAGTTAGAACATGCTGAGGGAACACAGTTAACCCCTTGATCTAGCCCTAGTGTTTAACCCCTTCCCTGCCAGTGACATTTACACAGTAATCAGTGCATTTTTATAGCACTGATCGCTGTATAAATGCCAATGGTCCCAAAATAGTGTCAAAAGTGTCCGATCTGTCCGCCGCAATGTCGCAGTCACGATAAAAATAGCAGATCGCCGCCATTACTAAAGAAAAAAAAATTATTAATAAAAATGCCATAAATCTATCCCCTATTTTGTTGACGCGATAACTTTTGCGCAAACCAATCAGTATACGCTTATTGCGATTTCTTTTTCCCAAATATATGTAGAAGAATACATGTTGGCCTAAACTGTGGAAGAATTCGTTTTTTTATATATTTTTGGGGGATATTTATTATAGCAAAAAGTAAAAAATATTGCTTTTTTTTTAAACTGTCGCTCTTTTTTTGTTTATAGCGCAAAAAATAAAAACCGCAGAGGTGATCAAATGCCACTAAAAGAAAGCTCTATTTGTGGGAAAAAAAAGATGTCAATTTTGTTTGGGTACAACGTCGCACGACTGCGCAATTGTCAGTTAAAGGGACGCAGTGCCGTATCGCAAAAAATGGCTTGGTCAGGAAGGGGGTAAATCCTTCCGGGGCTGAAGTGGTTAAATGTGGTTATTATATCTGTTGTGAATGCCTTTTTGTCTCCCTGGTGCCGTTTTCCCCTATGAGCATGGCGGCTGGCCCCTTCTGCGTTCCAGCTGCCGCTCTCTCTCTCTATTCTGGGTCCCGGTGTACATTCTGTGCATTTGCAGACCCATACGAAAACAAGGCCTGGTTCACGCATGCGCGCGAGCATCTCGTGTCTGGCGCTGACGGTGATGTCACGCGGCGCCACTTTTAAATCCTGGGGAAGCGCGCAGAGCCTCGTGAATGATCGTGGGCTTATGCAGTGACTTCCCCAGGTAAGTGCTGGTTCTGTGGGAATGTAGTGCTCCCTGCTTGGCAGCTGATTCTCTCTCTTTCCCTACAGTACTCTGTCTGGATAACAATGGATCTTTCACTGCCTCCTGATGGCCAACCCTCTCGCAGCAGGTATGCATTGGGTTATCCATGTGTTTTGCCTGCTGGGGGTAGGAGAGTGAGGTTATAGGGCGCCAGTGTAAATGTGTTGTTTTTTTTTTTTTTCTTCCTCTTTCTTTCCCACAGCCCTTCCAGGTCTGATCCACGGCATAATTCCCGCAGAGTTAACAGGTCTTTGAAGTCACACCGCCGGCACTCTTCCTCAAGATCCAGGTGCCACGGGTCTCCCCCTAGGTCCAGACACCACAGTAAAGACTCTCCACACCCCCCCCCCCCCCTCATCTCACAGCAGGAGGATGGAGAAATCCTGTGGGTGTTGGGCTCCGATCCCTGTCAGCAAGTCTCTCTGCTACCACTGTTTCTCCAAAGCAGCAGATGAAAGGGAGGGTGCAGACCAGCAAGAGAAATCCTTACAGGAGAGTAACCCTTACAACTCATGACCCCAACTGGTGAGGGGCTGGTCCACTATACATGGGAATCTTCCCAGCCAAGCTGCCCATCCGCTCCTTCCTCGGACAGTGAGTTGGAGGTAGAGGACCCGGGATGGGCTTTGAGTATGCCCTGGTTCCCTCTTTGGTGAAAGCGGTAAGGAAAGCCCTGAATTGGGAAGATCCTGTAACTTCCCCTCCAAAGCAGAGGAAATTCTTCAAGCAGCTCAATAAGGAGCACCAATATTTCCTCTTTCTCACTGAAGTGGGCGACATCATCTCTGATGAGTGTGACAAAATTTACAAGAAGAGTTCCATACAATCCAAAATCCTGAAGCTGTATCCCTTCAAGGAAGAAGAGGTTAAGCATCTCGAGTCAGCTCATTTGGTGGACGCAGCGCTGATGAGGCTGGTCAGATATGTGACCCTTCCCCTGGAAGATCGGTCTCCTTTAAAGATCCCTTGGAAAGGCGGATCAATTCCGATCTGAAGCAGATCTACCTGATGGCAGGCATGGCACAGTTTCTAAAGCCTTGGAAACCTGTTTAGATAGCATTGACGAGGCCCTCAGGGGTATTTCCAGTGAGGTGGCCAGAAGCTCGCCTATCCAGGAAATCAGGCTGGCATCCGCTTTCCTGGGGGAAGCTTCCACTGATGTCATCCGCCTGGTGGCTCGTGTTATGCTGGCAGCGGTCACAGCCCATCGTGCCTTATGGCTCCGTCCCTGGGTGGCAGATCCGGCTTCAAAGCAGGTCTGGTGCTGAATTCCCTTTGAGGGTACTTCCCTTTGAGGCAACAAACTTGATAGCGCCAAAACCCGAGCCACAGGTGGCAAGTCAGGTTTCCTCCCTCAGGATCGGCGCTTACAGAGCCAGAAACGCACCTTTCCGAAAAGACAAAATAACGATCGTGCCAGAGAGGCACGCAGCTACAGGCCTGGCCTGGAGTTTTCTAGATCCTGGAAGACTAGGCAATCTTCCTATAAGAAACCTGCTAAAGGCGATTCTTCCGGAAATCAGGAATCCATGAAGTCTTTTTGAGATAGGGCCCCCTCAGCCATGCCAGGTGGGAGCTCGCCTTCTCAGCTTTCGACATGTCTGGGCGGCCTCAATCCAGGAATTTTTGGACCGTCACAACGGTCTCCTCAGGTCACACCTGGGTCTTTAGCAGAACCCCAGACTCAGATTCATCCCTACGACTCTTCCACAGTCAGAAGATAAAAAGCAGATCCTTTTAGCCTACGTGAACTCTTTGGTTCAGCAAGGCGCAGCCATTCCTTTTCCGGAGGACGAGCAAGGCCAAGGCATGTATTCTCCTCTGTTCATGATACAGAAAAAGAATGGCACATGGAGACCGGTTATAGATTTGACCCATCTCAACCGCTTCATCAGAAAAGAAAAATTCACTTCACTGACAGAGGATAAAATTATAGTAATCAGAGATAGAATCCACTCAGCCCTCACTTCATCTCATCTCTCCGCTCTTCAGTGTCTGATGGTAATTGGCACCATGGCGGCCACAATCCCCATGGTGAAGTGGGCACAGTGGCACACACGACCCTTCCAGAATGGGTTCCTCAGGATATGAGTGTCCCTCCTTTGGTGGCTCCAGCAGAAAAATCTTCGCAATTGCCACTTGATCGTCCCCATCACATGGGTCACAATAACTTCAGATGCCAGCAACAAGGGCTGGGGCGCTCTTTGCTTATCAGAAGTGGCACAGGGGAGATGGAACTCTCTTTCTCTCAGGATTGTGTCCAACATCCTGGAACTATGGGCCGCATTTCAGGCGCTTCTAGCGTTCCATCATTTGACAAAGAATTCCTCAATTATGCTCAGGTTGGACAATACAACCGCAGTGGCCTACATAAGGAGGCAGGGTGGAACCCGCAGTTTGTCCCTGCTACAGGAAGTGGAGACAATTATGAACTGGGCTCAGAAGAACCTGTCCAACATCTCAGCGGTCTACATACCCGGGATCCAGAATGTGCAGGTGGACTTCCTTTCTCGGGTTCAGATGGACAACAAGTGGTCTCTCCACAAAATAGTGTTCATGTGGCTCTTGACCCTGGGAGTGTCACCAGAGGTCGACCTCTTTGCATCCCCATGCAACAACAAACTCACCAAGTTCTACTCAAGGTTCAGAGACCCTCAGGCCTATGGAATAGATGCCCTCACAGACCAGTGGAGGCTCTGCAAGGCTTATGCCTTCCCTCCGGTGCCTGTAGTACTCCAGTTTCTCCGGAGACTCAAAACAGAGAAGGTGGAAGTGATAGCGGTATTTCCTTTCTGGCCCAACAGGCCATGGTTTCCTCTCTTGACACTCCTCAGCTATCGGGAATCAGTTCCCCTGCCACTCAGGCCAGATCTATTGTCTCAGGGCACAACCCTGCACCCCTGTCCCTCTCAGCTGCCCAGAGGAGGTCATCCCTACCCTCCTGAACTCTAGAAGAAAAAGCACTAATGGGGTCTATAAACGAATATGGGCCAGGTTCACGGACCACATAACCTCCAGGTTCAACCCTTGTAGTGCTCCAGCAGTCCAGGACATTCTGAGCTTTCTGCAATCGGGTCTAGATCTATCCCTTTCAGTTAGCTCACTTCGAGTACAGGTTTTGGCCATCTCTGCATTTACAGGTGTCTCATGGGCCAATCACTCCCTTGTTCGCAAGTTCTTCAAAGGAGCTATCAGGCTTAGGCCTCAGAGGAAGCCAAGGTTCCCCAAGTGGGACCTCCCTCTTGTCCTGGATTTTCTTTCCCAGCTCGTATCAGAGCCACTCCCTGTGAAGGATCTTACACTCAAGACCACCTTCCTGTTAGCGGTTACGTCGGCAATAAGAGTGTCTAAAATCAGAAATTTGGGTTCGAAGGAACCTTTTCTAACTTTTTTCCCAGACAGAGCAGTGCTAATCCCCATGCTGGGGTCAAATCCTAAATCATCACGATTTTCCATGAAAATCAAGAAATTGTGCTCCCCACATTTAGGTCAACAGAAAGTCAAGATGTTCATCCCCTCGATGTGGGACACACTCTGAAACAATACCTGGAGATCACGGCTCCCTTCACCCAATCAGATTTTCTTTTCCTCCTTCCCCACAGGAAAAACAGAGGAACGCGGGCCACGGTTAGATCCATTGCAGCATGATCGTGCAGACCATTCAACAAGCTTATAGAATAAAGGGCTTGGCTCCTCCAGAGGCAGTGACAGCGCACTCAACCCGGAGTATCTCGACTTCCTGGGCAGCTTTGCGCCATGTCGCTCCTGACGTTATCTGTAGGGCGGCTTCCTGGTCTTCCATCAATACATTTGTATCTCACTACTGTGTTGAACCAGCTGCCTTAACATCTGTTAATTTTGGTTTGCAAGTACTGTCAGCTGACAGTGTTAAATAAAACTATTTTCTTTGCTCAGCATTTTCCCACCCGAGTGTGTACGGCGAGTTATTTCCCACACATGTTGTGCCATGGAGTCGATCAGGAAAGGACATAGGACATTCGCTTAAATAAGCTGCCCTATGTGTGACAAATGCACCAAAGTAGCTCCTGCACCCTTTTTTTTTCTTTCTCTTTTTTTTTTTTTTGCAGTGAGCCTTGCAAGTTTTTGAAATGCTAATTTTTTTACTCATTTTGTCAAGCGACTGCTGCCCGCGTTTGGGGTGCCATTAAGAATTAATTAAATGAATTAAGAATGAATGGCACCATTGTGTTTTGGTGTGTTTTTTGCACATTTTGAGGAACTTGCACAGAAATGCACATTTGTCTGCGATGTTTGTGCGTTGCGAATTCAGCCATACAAACTTTATGGCTGAAATCGCATTTGCACCAAAGTGGTGCAGGACCCTTCTTTTGGTCCGCACTGGAATCAGATCGCATTTAGTGTTCACACCCATGCGATCCGATTCCTGCACCATTTGACAGTCCGCACTGCGATCTGCAAACCGATGTGGGGGTGTCATTAACTTTACATTGATACCCGCAGCAGTTCGCAGATATCAGTGTGAACCAGTGTGCGATTCAGGTGCGATGCGGGAATCGGCACTGAAGCGCAGGGTTTCCTGTATTGCACCAGTGTGAACCGAGACTCAGTGTTCGTACGTCACAGGGCTTATGAAAGTCATTGTGGTTGATTTACTAAAACAGGAGAGTGCAAAATCTGGTGTAGCTCTCCATAGAAACCAATCAGCTTCCAGTTTTTTTTTATTTTTCCAGAATTATTGTTTTCTGCATAATTTGTACAAACAAAAAGTTATCATACAGAATCTGTCAAACAACACTTTTAATGGAAGAATGGTAAATACAGTATGTGTGGTTCATCTGATAATAATAATTTGTACTCTTAACGTAATAGTAATTGTTAAGCATGGATAAACAGTTGGAGCATTATACAGTTTAACATTTTAACAATTCTAGGTTCCTTATCAAAAACCCATTCTAACTGAGTACTTTAGAGTATAATAAAATGAGATGAAAATAATAATAAAATAAAAACAAAAATATAGAAATAAAGAATAAAAAAAAGGAGGTGGGGGGGGGGGGGGTACTGAAACCGGAGCGCACAGAATCTGGTGCAGCTTTGCACAGTAACCAATCAGCTTCCATTTTTTTTTTGTCAAAGCTTAATTGAACAAGCTGAAGTTAGAAGATAATTGGCTACCATGTACAGCTGCACCAGATTTTGCACTCTTCAGTTTTAGTAAATGAACCCCATTGTCTTCTTACACATCAACATACCTCCCAACTTTCAAATTGAGAATGAGGGACACTTGGGGGGAGGCAGAAGCCTTCAGAGCAAAGCTGCTGCAAAAAATGGGTGTGGCCAAACTTTACAGTGCTTGGGGGGGCACTTTGGGAAGGAAGTGGACTTGCGCTGGGAGGTCATATACATACTAGGGAGGTGCTTTGGGAGGGGATTAGACTTGTGCTGAAGGTGGAGTAGGGGGCTTATATGTGCTTGGAGGAAGGGAAGTTTTTGGAAGGGGAGTAAACTTGTGCTGGGGGGGTGCAGTAAATACATACTGGGGGAGTGCTTTGGGAGGGGCGTGGAATTGTGCTGGGGGGGTCAAATATGTACTTTCGGTACTTTGGAAAGGGAATGGACTTGTGCTGGGTGGACAGATGTGTGCTGGGGGGATGCTTTGGGAGGGGAGCAGACTTGTGCTGGGGGGGTGGGGAGTATCAGATATGTACTGGGAGGCGTGCTTTGAGAGGGGAGAGGACTTGTGCTAGAAGGTGAAGTGGGGAGGATTTCAAATCCAATCCCCCTGCAGCACAAGTTCTCTCCCCTCCCAAAGCACCCCCCAGTACATATCTGATAACCCCCCACCCCCCAGCACAAGTCTGCTCCCCTCCCAAAGCGTCCCTCCAGAGCTTACACTGCGTTGACCGCCATTACTACCCGAGAGTGACCCTCTATACACTAAGTTACATACAGGTGGCACTGGGGGACTCAGACATGTACACAGATCAGAGGGGAGTCCCAGCTCACACTTACCCCATGGCAGTGGTGGATAGTTACGTAGCTGCAGATGACAACCAGCAGGAGGACTGAGTGTAGTGTCCCAGCGCTCATCAGCTCATACACACAGGGTCCCCCCTCCTCCAGTCCTCATGGCGCTCCCCCTGGCACTAGATGATGAAAGTCCCAGGGATCTAATGTGCTCCACCCGCTGCCACCCCCCTCTGGTGATCAGTGTGCTTCTGGCATTGGCAATGCACACACCGTGATCCTCTCTCTGTTTTGCAGCTGATATCTTTCTGCCAGCTGCCTGTCACAGTAAGTAAGCCCGTGGGAAGATGTCGGCTGCAACACTGAGACAGGATCGCGGTGTGTGGTACCTAATACACCCCGCACAAGTTGCAGGGCAGAGGCAACCATGCACTCCATTTCTGAGTCTTATTGAAGAGTTAAGCTGCCTGTGGATGGTGCCAAGTGACGTACTGCCTGGGCAGACTGGGTCTAGGAGATATCTCAATGCAGACCTGTGGGCTGCCACAGTTAAAGAAGAAATAAACTCTGCCACCAATGTCTAAGGTTTTTTCCATCATAAACAAGTTTGCACAGTATTTTTGCAGTATATGGCAGACACACCTGCCAAAGCACCCCAGTCACATCATACTGAATTCATAGGACTCATGACAAATTGAGAGATGGGTCATGGGGGATGTTAGGTACGTAGAAGAAAATCACCCACAATTCACCTGTGTACCTAAGGATTACTTACTCACCCATGAATCTCTAGGTTATCCCTCCCCCCCTCCCCCAGTGTTTGCTGTGTGCTACCCATGAAGGCGTATAGAAGGTATTTGCTGGTACGGCAGTATCCCATTAAATGTTTTCTAAACAGAAAAGAACATCGAGGATCTCACCGGTCTCACGCGGCACCACCAGACTATAAACACGCTTGTGCTTTTGAGAACTGCTGCGTCCTGTCCTCGTTTGCTCAGTGTTTGGGGGGGGGGGGGGGGTGATTTATGATGTCCTAGGAAAGCTCAGCTCTGCCACATTAGTAGCTCAGGATTCCAGGAGTTAGGAGGAATAATAGCCAACAGTTTGATTTACATTTTTTCCTGCTGAACTGCAAAGAACAACATGGTAATTAATGAAATGTTCTTCATTCAGACACACTGGGTTGTGAAGTGCTGTCTCCCTGTCTCCCAAACCTTCTCCCAGCAGCTCAGCTTCCACTAGCAGCAGTGACTCTGCAGCTCAGCTCATCCTATTTCCTCTCCCAGCAGTGACTCAGCAGCTCAGTTTACCCTGCTCCCTCTCCCAGCAGTGTCTCAGCAACTCAGCTTACCCTAAACACTCTCCCGGCAGTGACTCAGCAGCTCCCCCTGCTTCCTCTACCAGCAGTGTCTCAGCAACTCAGCTTACCCTAATCCCTCTCTCAGCAGTGACTCAGCAGCTCAGCTCACCCTGCTCCCTCTATCAGCAATGTCTTAGCAACTCAGCTCCCCCTGCTTCCTCTCCCAGCAGTGTCTCAGCAACTAAGCTTACCCTAAACCCTCTCCCGGCAGTTACTCAGCAGCTCCCCCTGCTTCCTCTACCAGCAGTGTCTCAGCAACTCAGCTTACCCTGATCCCTCTCTCAGCAGTGTCTCAGCAATTCAGCTTACCCAAAACCCTCTCCCTGCAGTGACTCAGCAGCTCAGCTCCCCCTCTTAGCAGTGACTCAGCAGCTCAGTTTACTCTGTGCACCCTCTTAGCAGTGACTCAGAAACAAGAAAAAGAAAAGAGTCTCTGAGCACTCTCAGTTTGAGTCATGTAGCCATAAAGCCATAGTAATGAATGTAGATAAAACAAACAAATGTGAAAAGTACTTATTCCAAATGGTGTGGCTCCAGCGTTAGCTGTATGGTGAACTCTTGGCTCGGAATGGCAGATGAACGATCAGCAGCCTGGATGACAGACAGTACAGATTGAAGATCAGGGATGGATGGATGAGGGGATGGATGGATGAAGGGCTCAAAGGATGTTCTGCAGCTAGGCACATCAGATCTGGGAAGAATGCTAGGTAGCATGTAGAAGACAACAAGGTAGCCAAAGAGCAGGAATTAGTAAAGCCATTGTATCATTTATTAGAAAAACAATAATCCACACTTACAAGAGAGGTGTAGCTTGGACGTAGAGGGGAAGGACCGTACATATGAAGATGGAAATCACGGTCTGCAGACCGGCAACAACTGTCATACACCTGGTACCGGACCCTTCGTATGGAGGTGGAGCAGCGAACCGGGGAATGAGAAGAGGGCAGGTACAACGTGTTTCAGAGGCCCTGCCTCCTTTATCGAGTACTGGTTCCAAGTGTATGACAGTTGTCACCGATCTGTAGCCTGTGCTTTCCATCTTCATATGTACTGTCTTTCCCCTCAACCTCCAAGCTGTAGACGTGCAGTTTCTTTCGTTCCAAATAGAATTTCGGACAAATTTTCGTTTTTCAGAAATTCGGATGTATTTGAATGTATGAATTACAATAGTACCAAATTTAAACTAATCCGAAAAAACGAAAAAAAATTCAGACAGAATTTGAATCGATTTTGAATAGTTTTCAAATCAATTTCCAATTGTTTTTAAATTCGAATTTGAATAGTTTTCAAACTCGAATAGTTTTCAAATTTCCAAAGAGAATAAAACAGAATAGAAAATAGATGAATAGAATAGAAAAATATAACAGAAATTAAAAGAATAGAATATAATAGAGTAAAACAGAACAAAATAGAAAATTAAAGAATAAAAAAAAAATAGAATAGACTATAATAGAATAGAAAATAAAAAAAATTAAAAAAACAATAGAATAGAAAGAATATAACCATTTCCCAAAATTCAAAACGAATCAATTCGAATTTGAATAGAATAAAAAAGGATAGACTAGAATAGAATATAACAAAATATTATTGAAAAACACAAAAAACAATAGAATAGAATACAATGGAAAGAATATAACCATCTTCCTAAATTCGAATTTCGAACAGAATAAATTTGAATTTGAATAGAATAGAAAATAAAATAATAGACTAGAAATGAATAGATTAGAATAGTCTGATGGTTATATTCTTTTTTTTTAATTCTATTTTGTTTCTATTCCATTCTGTTCTGTTTTTTTATTTTCTATTCTATTTTGTTCTGTTTTACTCTATTATATTCTATTCTTTTATTGTCTGTGCGATGCGAATTCAGCCATAAAATTTGTATGGCTAAAATCGCATTCGCACCAAAATGGCACAGGACGCCTTTTTTGGTCCGCACTGGAATCGGATCGCATGGGTGATCCGATTTCATCCGATTTCACAGCTCGCACTGCGTTCTGGGAACCGATGTGGGGGTGTCATTAACTTTACGCCGACACCCGCAGCAGTTCGCAGAGAGCAGTGTGAACTGCCTGTGAGTCAGTTGCGATGTGGCAACCAGCACAGGAATCACTGTGGTTCCCGCATCGCATATGTGTGAATCCAGCCTAAAGCAGGCATGAGAAGGCGACATATTGCCTCCTCACCACCTGTCAAACGCCCTCTGAAAAGCAATCCAGCATGGATCGCATATCAGAGGGGCAATCCTGGGGTCCTGAGTTGACTTTTCTGCTTGGAAGACACCATCTGCATGGAGTTTGTATGTAATCTGCTCATGTCCATATGGGATTGTTACTCACGACCCAAAGTCATACCCGTAGAATAATCAACCTTAACCCAGATTGGCCCCAGTATATGAATGGGATAGGTAGGTACACACTAAAAGCTCATTTGGTGGCATGGCTAGATTTAAATGTAAGAGTATTATATAAAAGAATTTTTAAAAATGAATAAAACGTGATAAGCGCTATTATTGCCTGCTGAGCTTTACTCCCTAACAAGTGAACGTTTAACAAAGCACGGCGCAGAGCAAGCACTGTACAAAAAGTTATAGAGACAAAAAAGTCTAAATATAACTCCAACAATTATGAAATCTGACTACGACTCAGTTGGTAAAGCTCGCGTTCTGCACAAACAGACTCCGGAGAGTGATTCAGTTGAATGAAAATTTCCCCGCTTATACAAGTTTATTTTTGAGCACCCATTTTTAATTCTAACAATGTAAAGTAAAAAAAAAAATAATAAAACTGAAATTTCATGAGCTTCATGCCGGAGGTTGGTAAATTTATCCCCGTGACGCATCGTGCGGTTCCATCCTTGTCATTTCCTCTGGGAGGGGAATCGCATCAATCTTTTTGGTCTTATATTTAACGTCTGTCACAAGCTGATGATCAGCGTGGTAGCTGGGGAATCCTTATTTGATTTTGTGTTCTCATGTTCTTTTAATAGATTATTTGCATTCATTTATTGTCTGGTGGAAGGATCTGTACTTCTGGAACTTCCCTCACGACTGGAGTTCACAAAGTTTGACGTCTCTAAAGTTTTAAAGAATAAAAGAATTTTAAAAAAAAAGCACTTTTATGAAATCCAGGCAAATCAAGCAAGTTTGTGGCAAATCAAGCATCTGTTTTGAGGGGCAAAATGCGGCCTGGCCGGTTTGTGCCCAAGTGGGGATGTCTCCAGGAAGGATGGCATGTCCCTATCCTTTCCCTACTCATCTGGAACCTCTCCCTGCTGCTAATCACTATCCCTGCCAGAGGGGTGACTTGACCCTACACTACCCACACACAAAATGCACGGCAAGCCTGGGAGCCAGGGCCTTAAATAGGCGTTGCCTCCTGGAATATGGACTTCATTTCTCCAGAGGCTGTGGACCAGATTCTGGCTGGATACAAATCAATTTGTGCCTTTGCTTCCAATGT
This sequence comes from Aquarana catesbeiana, assembly GCF_042186555.1. Classification (NCBI taxonomy): domain Eukaryota; kingdom Metazoa; phylum Chordata; class Amphibia; order Anura; family Ranidae; genus Aquarana; species Aquarana catesbeiana. The sequence goes on along the minus strand of NC_133329.1, from coordinate 80,962,734 downwards.
ATTCTGGAGTGAACAACAGCTCAACTTAATGCATCGGGCCTACATAACACACCTATCCTCAATGCAACATCTATCCTCCACCAATGCCCCCTCTGTGGTCAGGATAGGCCAACACTGATCCATAGACTTTGGTCATCTTCTGGGACCAAGTCCAAAACCGCTACGGTCACAGGCCGCTCCCTGACAAAAGACATTTTCTTTCTGCTCTTTGGCTACCATGAGACTGTCTCTCCCTGAGCCTCTCGAAAGCTCCAGTAGCAGTTACAAAGCGTAATAAAGCCTGGCTTTCAACATGCTTCATGTCTGCCAGACGTGCCATCCTCAAAAAATGGTCCTCCACCAACCCTCCCACAATTTTGGATGTCAAACAGGATCTCACGAGCCTCCAGCATAAAAAGAAACTCGATGTAGACCTGTCAACTCACGGCACGCCGACCCGCCTTCAGAACAAGTGGGCACCATTCATCACAAAAATCCTGCCAGTAAAAGACCAACCAAGATTCCTATCTTCATCTTTCATCAACCGACCCCCTTTACCTTATCAACCCTCTTTATGGTTTGAAGCACAGCCTAAAGTGGCCTACTAACTGAACTTTGGATACACACCCAGAATATTTCCTTGCTGGGTGTTGTTGGAGTCATGGAAAGACTTAATTACGTGTATGATCTTTGTCCATCATCTGTTATTATTAATATTGGTAAAACTTTCTGCATTTCACCATTCCTCACCTCACTGGCAAGTTGTCACTATGTTTTGTTATGACATCTGTCTTTGACCAGGGAGAGATACTATTTATTTTATCTACTCCCTGGTGCGCTGTACCTTTTCGTTTTGGAAAAACCAAAGGGTATTATAAAAAATAAAAAAAAGATTTGCCTGACCCAAGATGGCTGCCAGAGTCACAGGGGTGGTAGTATCCAATCGAATAGCTTCCCCAGTGACCCAGGAAACCATAGAGGAACCATGTTCCTCTTGACTTCCCTTCCAACTGCAATGCTGCTGTGGTCCAGCACCAGTGGAGAAAATAGACTGCACCTGCCTACAAGTTTGCAAATGAAAACTATTGCTTATTTCCTTTCATCTTGCTGTCATTTGAAAGTTTTATCTAAATCCACCTCTTCTATTGGTTTTACTTTTTTCTGAGGATATGTGACATGGGTGAGGACCAGTTGATCTGTGAAAACCACAGTGAGACTATGCAGAAAAGTGTTTAAAGATGACCTTACAGAACAGGTGCTGAAGGTAGTCAATGCTCTGCCACTTTTGAAACAAATGATTCATAGCAATTGTGCACAGATCTTCCTACGAGCTATTCATAGAAAGCCAGGCATTGACCAGTATGAATTAACAAAAGTTGGGACTTGAATCAGGTGCCTCTCTTAGTTCATCCAGAAAATTAGCCCATGTAGGGTCAAGCAACAGATTTACTATCATGCCTGTAGCTCTCCCTAGCTAGTTCTCACACCCAAGGCCTACAGTTAAATGTTTTAAGTGATGGCAGGTCCAAGACCCCAGCAGCCATCTCTCTGATTCAGTATATTGTTCAAGTCAGCCCTAGCGCCATGTTGGAAATAACACACTTATACATTTACGAGATGCCTCTCCAGTGGTTCCAGACCTTGTCTACATGGGTCTCACTGTACACCCAATGTCCATGAGACATGGGGGCCAGTTTACAAGGCTTGTGTACCCAAAGGAACCTTCCAACCACCGCCAAGGGGGCATACCGGCCTTCCACTAGGCCACCACTCATTCCCAACCTGTCTTCACACCCCAGGTATTGAAGCCCAAGTGTAGACAGGTGCAGTCTATTCTCCCCACTGTAGGTGGCACTTTTCAGTTGGCTGCTGTGCAGAGGGAATAGAGGTTGAAAGGAGCTTTGTTCCTCTGAAGCCTTCATAGGTGTCAATCAGGGGAGCAGCTGTCCAATTGGAGGCTGCTGCTCTGGCTCTGGCTAACCTTATCTTTATTAAGGACAATGCTAATAAATAGCATTGTCCCACTGTGGTTGGCATGCATTTGCAAAATGGATGGAGAAAGGGAAAGGATCCCACTGGTTAGGGACAGTGTAATTAGCGCTAGGGAGATGTTGCTGTCAAGGGGGGACAGAGCAGGACTAACACTTCTGCCTCCACTATCTGAGGACTCTAGAAAGTTGGGACAAGGATCTTTCTACCAGTCTACAAAGTGTGCCTGCACCGTTGCCCTGCCTAGCAACCACCTCCTTCGCTCAGATGCTGCTCCGGTAACGTAAGATCTACCCAAGTGTCTGCTCAAGTGTAGAGACTGTGTTAAAATATCGCCAACATTGTTATAGTAAGCACCTTGCTGCTGTCTACCCATTTTTTGCTAATACTAATTTACCAAATAATATCAGTGCCACCCTTTTTGGTCTTTGTGTGCCATTACGCCATCTTGGGTACCAAACAGTAGGCCCTGCTTACACATTGCCTCAACTTATCCTATGAAGTCTATGAAATGTGTAACAATATTGCATTCCGCGGTCTCTAACTACTTTGTAGTCTGTAATTAAGTCCCCTCTTCACCTCACTGTAAAGAGAGAGCCCTATTCTGGCACTTGGCGTAGGTGTAAAATGGCCCACAGATGGGCTCTGATGGTGATGGAGATCCACCCAAGCCCACGATCACAGGTGGGGACGGAGCCTGCATTCTCTTGGCCACCCATGCATGCCGTCGCTTGTTCAGCTTAAGGACAATGTTGGAATTAGTGACGGCAGCACGTGCGTGGACCTGAGTGGGGAAGCAGTTTAACCTACTTCCCTGCTCTGGTCTCGGGAACCTTTCCATTAGTCCCGGGGCCCTTGCCATTGGTCTCTTCCCCCTGGTCCTGGGGCCCTTTCCATTGGTCCCCTTTACTCCCGTCAAAGGGCCCTTCATTATGGTCCCGCAGCGGGACCCTTTCACATGTTCTGCGGCGGGCCCGCTTTCTACTGTCTTGGCCCCCCCTGTGGTGGCAGAACGCCAGGGCCACTTATGTGACCCTGGTTGTTCCGCTACTGCCCCTCCTGTTCTTTGCCATCCACAACTGGTAGTGTTAGTGTTGGCTCAGGACCCAGTAAAAGCGATGTCTCACAGAACCCTTGCATGTCCTTTTTGCCTGCTTTGCTGGGACTCTGATGTGGCAGACCAGTCACTCTCTGACAATGAGGTGAGCACTCACAACAGGCATCATTCCAACTCAGCAACCCAGTATCTGGTCACCTCTCACTGTCCACGTTAGGCTGCTCAGATCTTGGACTTCTCTTTTTTTTTCCCCTCCTCCTGCAGGTCCCTATCCTCCTGGGACTTGAAGTCCCATCCAGTACTTGGCTTGGCAGAGGATGTCTCCTGGGAACTACATCCCCCAAAGTTCTAAGCGGTTCCACCAGTCTGTGTTCTCTCCCAGGCTACACAGCAGCCAATCACATTGTCCTCTGCTGTCCCAAGTGGTAAATGGGGTCTCCTTACGCAGCTGTGGCTGCAAATGCAGCCCTATCAAAGCCTCCTGTGTCCTATCTCTCCACCTCTCCCCACTCCTCCATTTACTGACAGCCAGGGAAAACAAGAGAAACTGTGTGGGCAGCAGCAGCACTAAAAAGTACAGCCTGGTTCAAGCGGCAGTGGGTAGGAGCTAGGGCTACACTACAAATCATGCTATTTGGTGATCATAACTTAGAGTTGTAGCGGTACCCCCTGTAGGAGCGGCTAAAAGTTGTAGTCCATCTGTCACCCTGCCCAGCCCAGCATTCACTTTCTCAAGCACACAGAGTCAATGAATAGTCCGTTAACTTTGTTTTTGTGTTTTTATTGAAGGGTTAAACTTGGATGGAGTTAGGGGATCTATGAGATGCTCAGAATTTGAGTAGAAATATTTGCATTGGGACAGAACTATGTACACTTCACATGCCTCCTGCACAAACTTGCTTGCAGACCTCCTCTCTCTCTCCAGAACAATACTTCTCCTCAGGCACAGCTAGCACTTGGTTAGGCCTGACTTTCCAGCCAGGCCTTGTAAAAATGTTTTTTGCAGGCAGGGACCGCGGGCCCCTGTGGTGTAGCCAGAAAAGGTTAAATTGGTTAAAAGCTAACTGTCCTTGGTTGACTACTGATCCCAGCCAGTCCTCTTCAGGCCTTGCCAGCCCTCCTGGCTGCAGCTGCCTGACTCCGCTGCCCATGGCATCACAGTCTCTCCTGCTGGCTCTACATCCATCTCAGACTGCTCACTCTCAGTCCGCTCCGGCATGCCTCCCCAGCTCTCCCGACTGTGCCTGCCACTCCCAGACACCTAGTGGATCCCTCCTGGAGACTTTGCCTGGCAGTACCTTCCACTATCCTCTCCTGCTCCTGGTCAGATTACCCCTATGGTTTGTACGAGGGTCCCTTCCACTCCCTAGCTCCAGACCCAAGGTCAAACCCCCAGATTGGAGAGCTTCTTCAAAGGCCACGACAGCTAGATTCTTCCACCCAACAACTCCTCCCAGCTGGGCTGACTCTAAGTATTTAGGGAGGCCTGCCCCCCCTGCCAATCCAGGTTGGGGATTGGTCAGGGCTCCTCAGAACACTCAAGACAGATCCACCTCTCTTCCTCTCCTTCCTTCTAGAAACCTGTAGAACAGTGGTTCTCAACCTAGGGGTCGGGACCCCTCGGGCGTCAAATGACAATTAGCTAGGGGAACACCAAATCCTGGGCTGTTCTTGAAGCCCGCACCACCTCTCAGCCTTTTCGCGGCCGCCCAGCAGGGCTGTCCCTGGAGCCTGTGGAAGCCCAGCTGGGCTGTTCCTGGAGCCTGCAGCTGCCCACTCAGCCTCTTCCCAGCCGCTCATTCAGTTCACAGCATGGGTGGGGGGCAGAGACTAGAGGTCAGCTGACTGGGGAGGAACGTGAAGTGGGAGAGGCTGGAGGAGACCCTATCTCCTGATTTCGGCATAGGAGACACTACAGAGCTGGAGACCCAGTGAAGTCAGAGACACAGTGAGTAACACTACCTGTGATTAGAGTTGCCATTAAAACTCCCCACTACAGTTCTCAGATCAGCAGATGACCTTGATCAAGAGCACCCACCTAAGTTAGCTGACTCCCCCCAGCACTGTCACTCATCCCAACTCCCCACCAGCACTGCCACTCATGCCACCCCCCCCAAGGCGTAAGATAAGGAATAAAAATAGAGAATACATGGAAGGGAGAGGAAAAGAGGGGGAGGAACAAAGAAAAAGGGAGAGAGAGAGGTAGAAAAAGATGGCTAGAGAGAAGGATGGGGGAAAAAAAACAAGAAATTAGGATAGAGAGAGATAAGGGAAAGAAAGCAGAACAAAGAGAGAGTAGTACATTCTAAAATGTACCATAAGGGGTTTTAATACTGTACAAGTGGAGGGGACTTAGGGAGCGCTAAATGTCTGTGGGTTAGGGGAGCAAATTAGTTGTCTTGCCTTGGGTGCTGACAACCCATGCTACGAAAATAATTTTACTGTTAAGAGTCCCCACAACTTGGGAAATTTTATCAAGGGGTCACGGCACTAGAAGGTTGAGAACCACTGCTCTAGAAGCAGAAGGGAGGTAACCGAAAGATGATGCTATCTGTGAGTCACCAGCCTACTCGGCCTGATTAAATTTACCTGTACTAACAAAAATCCTACTACTAGCACCTACCTAAAGTAGAGGTGGGTGCTACACATTCATAGAATTGGCTTTTTTGTTTCTGGGTAACACCTGCTTAAGCTGTTGCATCCAGTGGAAGAGGCATGGCCATAGACAGATTCAACCCTCTGCATGCAGATGCCGTTTATAGACACGAGAACACCATTAGCATAGGTTTAATTTTGTAGAAAGCATTACGCATTTATTGAAGTTTAATGAGCTGTTACGTTGTAATTTTCAATATAAAATGATTATGCTGAGCAAAGTCCTTTTAATACAGGTGACTATATTAAAAAAGAAATCAAACCTCTCAGCTCCATCACTGCCTATTCAGGCATAGCGGTAAACAAGGCTATTGAATTGTTTTGCGCATCTTCCAAACCTCCAGATATCACTAATAGCCTCAGTCATTGCATGTAACTGTTATTGAAGTCACGCCGTGAATGGTCCTTTAAAGGAGATTTAAGTGAGGAAGCGCTGTCTAAGATAAGACAGTTCTGCGAGTTACCGGATCTCATACAGACAATATTTCATCCCCCAGCAGGATAAGCAGATGCCATTCTTATTAGCAGATGGAAAGATTAAGAACAGTAACTTTTTTTTCGGAACTGAAGATCTTGAGCAGTCACATTGACGTCTACTGTAGATGAAAAATAATTCTCGCTTTAAAGCAAACTTTTGGCTGATTTAAAGAGAACCTGTAATTTGCCAAGGTAGGTTCTCTTTAACCACTTCAGCCCCGGAAGATTTGGCTGCTAAGTGACCAGAGCATTTTTTGCGATTCGGCACTGCGTCGCTTTAACTGACATTTGCGCGGCCGTGCGACGCTGTACCCAAACAAAATTGGCGTCCTCTTTTTCCCACAAATAGAGCTTTCTTTTCGTGGTATTTGATCGCCTCTGCGGTTTTTATTTTTTGTGCTATAAACAAAAAAAGAGCGACAATTTTGAAAAAAACACAATATTTGGTACTTTTTGCTATAATAATATTTCCTCATACTTTTTATGAACACACGATCATGCCGCGTACACACGAGCGGACTTTACGGCAGACTTTGCCCGGCGGACTTTTCGACGTACTTTACGACGGACTTTCTGAATGAACGGACTTGCCTACACACAATCCACCAAAGTCCGTCGAATTCGTACGTGATGACGTACGACCGGACTAAAACAATGATGTTCATAGCCAATAGCTGCCCTAGCGTGGCTTTATGTCCGTCGAACTAGCATACAGAGGAGCGGACTTTTCGACCGGACTCGATTTCGACGGATTAATTTAAAACATGTTTCAAATCTAAGTCCGTCCAACTTTTGAGAAAACAAAGTCCGCTGGAGCCCACACACGATCGAATTGTCTGACCAAATCCCGTCCGCCAGGCAAAGTCTGCCGTAAAGTCCGCTCATGTGTACGCGGCATCAGTCTCTTCTCCCCTCAGAGAACACAGAGATCCTGGTTCTTGCCGTGTCACGAGCAATGACGCAATGACCGCCGGGCACTCACACCAGGTCCAGGGATGAGCAGCGCGCGTGTGCGCACCCCCCTAGTGACCACAAATAGAAGCGACGTAACGTGGCGGCGATTCGCGCAGCCGAGCCATGTTGCCGCAGTGCAACTGCGGCGGCTGGTCGGCAAGCGGTTAAGGTTGGCCCTACCAGCAGCACACACTAAAGCTGGCCATAGCTAGTAGATTTTTATTCAAACGTTGGTACAAAAATTCATACGACAGTTCACAGTACGATATTTTATGATATTAGGTCATTGACCTATAATGGACATAGGGCCATATTAGGTCAATGATTTCACAAGCATCCCCACCCCTAATATATGTGCAGCTAAGGGGCAGGGAATCTCCTGCTTTCAGCTCATTGGCCCAACAATGCCAGCTGACCGCCGGGTTTGGGCCGAACCCAAGCTTATCTCTACTCTGTGTCAGCATGTCTAAATGTATAGCAGTATTGCTCAAACTACACTGTTTGTGTTTCCATAAAATCCCAAAAATTGAAAAGATGGGAGAACCACGCTAGTTTGTAGAGTCCATAAAAGATTTTATTCTGCAACAAAGGTTAACGTGTTTCAGGGGCTCAGTTCTCCCTCTTTTTTCATGGCTTAATTCCAGCAGACGACACCGGCTTGCATCCCAGGATACAAAGCCTCTGTATTCTGTGGGGGCAGGCAAGTTGAGTCTTCTGAAATTAAGCCATGATGAAGGGAGTGTTAAGTAACCGAAACGGGTCTGATTTTGTTGCAGAACAAAATCTGTCATGGACTGTACAAACTAATGTGGCATGTTGGTATGGTGTACCTGTTTTGTTCTGGATAGCCTGTCCCTGTGTGCACTGCTGCAAGCCCAAAACGTTGTGAAGTGGAACAGGCTCACAAGCTAAACTACAGGCAAACTCAATATTGTTGAAATATAAGACCTATGTGTATTTTTATTCGGATCCTGATGCTCTTTGTGCATTTCTTCCACGTCTGTTCAGTATACCAACAAGAAACAATTTCCCCACTTTGCCTCTGTGTAGTAAGACCAGTCACTGCTGCTCTCTCTCCTTGTGCAGGGTGACTGGTCTTGTCTCCGCCCCTCCTGTAGTTTTCTGCAGGAAGCCTGTAGTGGGTGGAGTCTTCTGGGTCCCTCCCACAGCTCTGCTCTTGGCACAAGCTATGTACAGGAAAGTGATGATGTCATTGCTACTTTTCTTACTCTAGATAATATCAGGGTTTGTATTTTCATCTGGTGTAACCAAAGTGGGTTTATAGTATACAGTGAAACCTTGAAAAAGTATTCATACCCCTTGACATTTTCCACATTTTGTCATGTTACAACCAAAAACGTAAAAAATGGGATTTTATGGGATAGACCGACACAAAGTAGAACATAATTGTGAAGTGGAAGGAAAATGATAAATGGGTTCTCAACATTTTTTTTTACAAATAAATATGTGAAAAGTGTGGCGTGCGTTTGTATTCAGCCCCCTTTACTCCGATACCCCTAACTAAAATCTAGTGGAACCAATTGCCTTTAAAAGTCACCTAATTAGTAAAAATAATCCACCTGTGTGTAATTTAATCTCAGTATAAATACAGATGTTCTGTGAAGCCCTCAGTGGTTTGTTAGAGAACCTTAGCAAACAAACAGCATCATGAAGGCCAAGGAACACACCAGACAGGTCAGGGATAAAGTTGTGGAGAAGTTTAAAGCAGGGTTAGGTTATAAAAAAATATCCCAAGCTTTGAACATCTTACGGAGCACTGTTCAATCCATCATCCGAAAATAGAAAGAGTATTGCACAACTGCAAACCTACCAAGACATGACTGTCCACCTAAACTGACAGGTCTGTTTGCAGTTTGCGAGAAGTCATGTGGGGGACACAGCAAACATGTGGAAGAAGGTGCTCTGGTCAGATAAGACCAAAATTTAGCTTTTTGACCTAAAAGCAAAACTCTATGTGTGGCGGAAAACTAAGACTTCACATCACCCTGAACACACCATCCCCACCGTGAAACATGGTGGTGGTAGCATCATGTTGTGGGGATGCTTTTCTTCAGCAGGGACAGGGAAGCTGGTCAGAGTTGATGGGAAGATGGATGGAGCCAAATACAGGGCAATCTTAGAAGAAAACCTGTTATGCCGCGTACACACGATCGCACATTCCGACAACAAAATCCATGTTTTTTTTTTCCGACGGATGTTGGCTCAAACTTGTCTTGCAAAGACACGGTCACACAAATCTTGTCAGAAATTCTGACTGTCAAGAACGCAGTGACGTACAACACGTACGACGAGCCGAGAAAAATGAAGTTCAATAGCCAGTGCGGCTCTTCTGCTTGATTCTGAGCATGCGTGGAACATTGTCCGTCGGAATTTACGACAACAGATTTTGTTGTCAGAAAAATTTGAGATCCAGATCTCAAATTTTGTTTGTCGGAAATTCCGATGCAAAATGTCCGATGGAGCCTACACGCGGTCGGAATTTTTCTACAACAAGCTCCCATCGGAAAATCCGATCGTGTGTACGTGGCATTAGAGTCTGCAAAAGACTTGAGACTGGGGCGGAGGTTCAACTTCCAGCAGGACAACAACCCTAAACATACAGCCAGAGCTACAATGGAATGGTTTAGATCAAAGCATATTCATGTGTTAGAATGGCCCAGTCAAAGTCCAGACCTAAATCCAGTTGAGAATCTGTGGCAAGGCTTGAAAATTGCTGTTCACAGACGCTCTCCATCCAATCTGACAGAGCTTGAGCTATTTTGCAAAGATGAATGAGCAAAAATGTCACTCTCTAGATGTGCAAAGCTGGTAGAGACATCCCCAAAAAGACTTGCAGCTGTAATTGCAGTGAAAGTTGGTTCTACAAAGTATTGACTCCGGGGGGCTGAATATAAATGTGCCCCACACTTTTCACATATTTATTTGTAAAAAATGTTGAAAACCATTTATCGTTTTCCTTCCACTTCACAATTATGTGCCACTTTGTGTTGGTCTATCACATAAAATCCCAATAAAATACATTTACGTTTTTGGTTGTAACGTGACAAAATGTGGAAAATTTCAAGGGGTATGAATACTTTTTCAAGGCACTGTATCCTTTGTGTCTATTGAAGAATATATTTTCATGAAGGTTTTTGTGCCTGGAGTTCAGCTTTAACATTATGAATTAAAGAAGGAATAAATGGTTCACGCCTGCATTTCATTCTCTCTGTGTGATAGATCATTATTTATCAATGTTTCCAATGTTTATCAACAGCATCATTTCAATTCATAAAAGTTTAATACTAGATAAGCAGGCCAGAGATTTGCAGAATTTCATAATAAAAATGAAGAGGAAATGATGGCTTTGTGTAAATCTTTGGGAGATTTGTAATTGGTGTTTGATTTTGTGCTGGGAACACGTGCCATTGGCAATAGACATACATGCATGCCATGTGATGTGCATGGTGACCCCTCGTGAAAAAGGCCAACACTGTAAGGAAAACATCATTACAGCCTCAATAACTGACAGTTGAAAAGATTTTAGCACTTTCACGGAGTCAGTGAAATGTCACACATGCATGGCTCTATAGGAGCCCGAGCTTTGAACACATCCGTTTGCCCTTTAAGGGTCCTGATGCCTTGTTGTGTGCAGGTGAAAAGCAACAGAAAAGTAAAGTGAATTTATGATTCAGTACCAACTTTCTCTCCAGCAAGTCTTATGAATTCTAAAAACAGTTATTTGATAAGTACGATGTGACAGTGAAAGATGATGGGGCCTAAGTGGAAACTCTAATGCCCTGTACACACGGTCGGATTTTCCATTGGAAAATGTGTGATAGGACCTTGTTGTCGGACATTCCGACCGTGTGTAGGCTCCATCACACATTTTCCATAGGAATTTCCGACACACAAAGTTTGAGAGCTTGCTATAACATTTTCCGACAACAAAATCCGTTGTCGGAAATTCCGATCGTGTGTACACAAATCCGACGCATAAAGTGCCACGCATGCTCAGAAAAAATTAAGAGATGAAAGCTATTGGCTACTGCCCCGTTTATAGTCCCGACGTACGTGTTTTACGTCACTGCGTTCAGAATGATCCGATTTTCCGACAACTTTGTGTGACCGTGTGTATGCAAGACAAGTTTGCGCCAACATCCGTCGGAAAAAATCCTAGGATTTTGTTGTCGGAATGTCCGATCAATGTCTGACCGTGTGTACGGGGCATAATGGTATAGAATGCTGGGCTGTCTAACAAGAAAGCTCAGCACTGCCTTTTGGGTTTTTTGGCAGCCTGTGTGAATTCACTAATACAATCTTACTGTGCCTGTTAGGAGAGGGGAAGAAGAGGCATGACTTTTAACGTGCCTTGAAAAAGTATTTATACCCCTTGAAATTTTCCACATTATGTCATGTTACAACCAAAAACATAAATGAATTTTATTGGGATTTCATGTGATAGAGCAACACAAAGTGGCACATAATTGTGAAGTGGAAGGAAAATGATAAATGGTTTTCAAAATGTTTTACAAATAAATATGTGAAAATTGTGGCGTGCATTTGTATTCAGCCCCCTTTACTCTGATACCCCTAACTAAAATCTAGTGGAACCAATTGTATTCAGAAGTCACCTACTTAGTGAATAGAGTCCACCTGTGTGTAATTTTAATCTCAGTATAAATGCAGCTGTTCTGAGAAGCCCTCAGAGGTTTGTTAAAGAACCTTAGTGAACAAACAGCATCATGAAGGCCAAGGAACACACCAGACAGGTCAGGGATAAAGTTGTGGAGAAATTTAAAGCAGGGTTAGGTTATAAAAAAAAAAAATATCCCAAGCTTTGAACATCTTACGGAGCGCTGTTCAATCCATCATCTGAAAATAGAAAGAGTACGGCACAACTGCAAACCTACCAAGACATGGCCACAGGACAAATATTAGTCATGTACTCCACAAATCTGGCCTTTATGGAAGAGCGGCAAGAAGAAAGCCATAAGAAGTCCCGTTTGCAGTTTGCGAGAAGCCATGTGGGGGACACAGCAAACATGTGGAAGAAGGTTGAACTTTTTTGTCTAAAAGCAAAATGCTATGTGTGGCGGAAAGCTAACACTGCACATCACCCTGAACACACCATCCCCACCGTGAAACATGGTGGTGGCAGCATCATGTAGTGGGGATGCTTTTTTCAGCAGGGACAGCGAAACTGGTCAGAGTTGATGGGAAAATGAATGGAGCCAAATACAGGGCAATCTTATGCCGCGTACACACGACCGGACTTTAAGGCATACTTGGTTCGGCGGACCGAAGTCCGTCGGACAATTCGATCGTGTGTGGGCTCCAGCTGACTTTTTTTCCCCAAAAGTTCGACGGACCTAGAAATGAAACATGTTTCAAATCTTTTCGACGGACTCGAGTCCAGTCGAAAAGTCCGCTCGTCTGTATGCTAGTCCGACGGACAAAAACCTACGCTAGGGCAGCTATTGTCTACTGGCTATGAACTCCCTTGTTTTAGTCCGGTCCGATGTCATCACGTACGAATCCGTCGGACTTTGGTTGATAGTGTGTAGGCAAGTCCATTCATTCGGAAGGTCCGTCGTAAAGTCCGTCGAAAAGTCCGCAGGACAAAGTCTGACGTAAAGTCCGCTCGTGTGTATGCAGCATTAGAAGCAAGCCTGTTAGAGTCTGCAAAAGACTTTCCTTGCACTCTCCAGCAAGGGGCCTCACCTGGGTCTCCTCCTTGACATGACCAGGCAGGACAGCTTCAGAACCACTTCAGCACACATTAGGCCCCAAACCAGACTATTGGGCCTAACAGCAGAGCTCTATCCAGCGGCACCTCCTCAGGCCTCAGCCTAAAGTAAGGGAGCAAGCACATGGCCTGTCCCAAATATGTATATCCTTTCCCAGCATGCACCATTGGTGTAAACCTCCTATTGGATTGTCTGAAGAAAATATAAATATTATTAATTTAGTTTTGTTTTTGAAACCCATACTATGACCAGTGATGATGGCTGGGCGGGACTTTCATCATTCCAAGTGGACGTCATACGACTTCCTCATGGAATGCGCCTTGTGCGCATCCCACAAGCCACGTTGCGGTGCAATCTGTCACCCATTGTGTTCACTGGACACAGCAGATAACTGATCAGTGTATCGGCAACTGCCGGTCCCATGTCATCGTTGTGACCAATTACAGCAGATCACATGACAATTGTACACAATGAATGGCTTTGATTCATGTCATTCATTGTGTACTATTGTGATTGGTCACAGTGATCACATGGTACAGACAGTGCCAATCACAGCCCATCTGTACCATGTTATTAGCTGTGGCAAATCACAGCGAACTACAATAGTAAACACTGAATGAATACATTTTATTCAGTAAAAATGGTTGCTTATAGTGAAATTCACCGGTATAAGCAGACATAATGTGTATAATAATGTGTAAAAAAAAAAAATCCTGATTACTTTCCCAGAGTAGTACAGTGTTACTATTTTAGCACTTTATTGCTCTGGTCACAGTGAGTTAAAAAAAAAAAAAAGAAAAAAATGTAATAAAAAATATTTTTTTAAAAAAAGAATTAAACTTTTTTTAGTTACATACTGTCACTAGTCAGTGTACCTGATCACCGCCACACCAGTTATATGATGATGTTGTACTGCACTGGTGAGTATGAAAAAAAGAAAAAATTGAGAAAAAACTATTTTTTTAAAATGTTTAACTTTTCAAAAAATTGTGACAAAAAAATTACAACTTTAAAAAACTCGCCATGCCTCTTACTAAATACCTTGGACTGTCTACTTTCCAAAGAGGGGTCATTTGGGAGGTACTTGTACTGTCCTGACATTTTCGGGCCTCAAGAAATTAGATAAGCCGTCAGTACATCAAGTGTGATCAATTCTCAGATACATATACCATTGTTTGTGGACTCTATAACTTTCCTACAGACTAAATAATGTACACTTATCTGGGTTATTTTCACCAAAGAAATGTAGCAGAATACAATTTTTGCCTAAATTTATGAAGAAAGATTATTTATTTGCAAAATTGTAAAACAAAAAAGAAGAAAAACACTTCAGTATTTAGTTTATTTAACAAAAAATAAAAAACCCAGTGATGATTAAATGCCACCAAAAGAAAGCTTTATTTGTGTGAAAATGTTATGTGAGTACAGTGTTGCATGACCATGCAATTGTCATTCAAAGTGCCTGAGCAGGAAGGAGGTAAAAGTGTCCAGTATTAAAATAGTTAAAATATTTTTAAAATCTTTAAAATATTAATCCTGGCTTAATTTAAGTTATGTCGTTAAATTTTTAAGTTATGCTTAAGTTGTGTTAAACCCAAAGTGTCAAAATTGAATTAAACAGGAATTTGGCTAAGTAGTACTTACATTTAATATGTAATTTGTTTTTCTTTTTTAAATGTTCCCCCAGATGGACTTACTCAATCTCAGTCTGCAGATGTCCCCCCCACAGTACTACTTTTCTCACTTTAAGTTGTCCTAAGTCTTCCAAGTTTAATCGTTGTCACTCATGCTCGAAGATGGAAGACTCTACTGTCAATGCATAGCCCCAAAAAGGGGCATCACTATGGTGCTCTTGATTCAAACTGTACTGGTGCAGAAACTGTCATTTGATATCATCAGTGGTCTCTGCATCAGTATGGACCACCCAGCCCCCAGCAGCATCATGTAACTGGCCTGAAGATTTTAAAAAAGGTAAGCATTAACAAATTCCATTGGGGCCCACAGTGGAGGGAGGGGGGACATCTTTGAGTTGGACTTCAAGAGCAACAAATGGCCTGAACTTTGGTCAAGAAGATTTTGTCTAGGTCATGTAATGAGACCTAAAACATGAAAGGAACTAGCTGTTTTTTTTTTTCATCATGTCAAAAACATCAACATTCGCCTTTAAATACCTTGGCTTCCAGCTAAGCTTTTAACTGCTGGCTTGGCTCCAACATTTGCCACTTTGGTTGGCAAACTACCAAAGAACAATCACCAACATTCATTTCAGTAGGATATTTTGCACAGGTTACGGAGTAATGAAGTGGACACCAATGTTCCATAAGGCCAGAGACTTCCAAGAATTTTTAGCGTGTAATTGAACACAACCGCAAATGTTTGATGTTCTTCAGCACTGGATCACACCCAGAACAATACCCTTTTACAGACTGTAGATGGGTCAATAATTGGTGATGATTGGGGAGGTTGGGCAGGTCCATTTGCTGCTTATCTGATGTGACCCTTGGTCGCTGCTTGTTCATCTAGCTCTAGGCAACAAACAAAAAGTTCAGATTCTAAGATTATTAATTTTTCTGACCCAGGAGATCCACTTGTAAATTTGAATAGTCAAAACAGTTTTTGCACACGAGACCATCTGCAACATATTTGTTTTTTGGCAAAGGGAAAAGTCAAATCGTTTTTTTCTGCCCTGGACTTTGTTTTCTTGTATTGCTGTAATAGACCCCTTTAATGCCGCGTACACACAGTCTGAATTTCCGACAGCAAATGTTCGATGTGAGCTTGTTGTCGGAAAATCCGACCGTGTGTAGGCTCCATTGGACATTTGTTGTCAGAATTTCCGACAACAAAAATTTGATAGCTGGTTCTCAAATTTTCCGACAACAAAATCCGTTGTCGCAAATTCCGATCGTGTGTACACAATTCCGATGCACAAAATTACACACATGCTCAGAATCAAGCAGAAGAGCCACACTGGCTATTGAACTTCATTTTTCTAGGCTCGTCGTACGTCTTGTACGTCACCGCGTTCTTGACGTTCGGAATTTCCGACAACATTTGTGCGACTGTGTGTATGCAAGACAAGTTTGAGCCAACATCCGTCGGAAATAAATCCAGAATTTTGTTGTCGTAATGTCCGATTGTGTGTAGACGGCATCACTCCTTTTCCTACAAGTTTTCTGGGTTCCTGGACCCACCTGGAAAAAAATATATTTTTCTGCTTCTCTCCCTCGGCAGCTCAGAGACACCACACCTGATTAAGGCAAAGGTAGCTAGGCATGTAATCTGCTGCCAAGTGAGAGGCCCTGCACTGTCAGAATTGGTCGGCAGCGGGGCAGGAGCCTAGGGTCTTGTTTACACTTGCGGTTTGGGGGGGGCAGTAAAAAAAGACATGGCTGAGCCACGTTTTTCCCCGCACCCGCAACCACTTCCCCTTAACCACTTAACCTGCGGAAAATTTACCCCCTTCATGACCAGGCCATTTTTTGCTTTTTGGAACTGCATTAACTGACAATTGTGCGATCATGCAACGCTGCACACAAGTTAAATTTATAAAAAATGTTTTCCCCACAAATAGAACTCTCTTTTGTTTTTTCTTTTTTTTTTCGTTTTTTGCACTATAAATTTAAAAAAGACTGAACATTTTGAAAAAAATCCAATATTTTTAAATATATCCAGTAAAAAAATTTAATTTCTTTTCAAATCAGACACTTTTTGGGGACCAGTGACACTAATACAGTTATCAGTGCTAAAAATACAGTGCCTTGAAAAAGTATTCATACCCCTTGAAATTTTCCACATTTTGTCATATTACAACCAAAAACGTAAAAGTATTTTATTGGGATTTCATGTGATAGACCAGGGGTCTCCGAAATTTCTAAACAATTGCCAGGTTATTGTCCTTCAGACTTTAGGGGGGCCAGACTATGACCAGCAGTAGTGGAAATTTCCCTGGCATCAATGGGAGTAAACATCGCCACATTTGGTATTAGGGGGGAGAAGCAGTGCTCCATCATTGGTATCAGTGGGAAATATTGTGATTTATTGTTGGTGTCAGTTGGCAGAATAGTGTCCTGTATCAGTGGGAAATTAGTGTCCCAAAGGCCTGATAAGGGCAGGCAAAGGGCCGCAGTTTGGAGACCACTGTGATAGACCAACACAAAGTGGCACATAATTGGGAAGTGGAAGGAAAATTATAAATGGTTTTTAAAATTTTTTACAAATAAATATGTGAAAAGTGTGGCGCACATTTGTATTCAGCCCCCCTGAGTCAATACTTTGTAGAACCACCTTTTGCTGCAATTACAGCTGCAAGACTTTTTGGGGATGTCTCTACCAGCTTTGCACATCTAGAGAGGGACATTTTTGCCCATTCTTCTTGAAAAATAGCACAAGCTCTGTCAGATTGGATGGAGAGCGTCTGTGAACAGCAATTTTCAAGTCTTGTCACAGATTGTCATTTGGATTCAGATCTGGACCTTGACTGGGTCATGCTAACACGTGAATATGCTTTGATATAAACCATTCCATGGTAGCTCTGGCTGTATGTTTAGGGTCGTTGTCCTGCTGGAAGGTGAACCTCCGCCCCAGTCTCAAGTCTTTTGCAGACTCTAACAGGTTTTCTTCTAAGATTGCCCTGTATTTGGTTCCATCCATTTTCCCATCAACTCTGACCAGCATCCCTGTCCCTGCTGAAGAAAAGCATCCCCACAACATGATGCTGCCACCACCATGTTTCACAGTGGGTATGGTGTGTTCAGGATGATGTGCAGTGTTAGTTTTCTGCCACACATGGCGTTTTGTTTTTAGACCAAAACGTTACACTTTAGTCTCATCTGACAAGAGCACCTTCTTACACATATTTCCTGTGTCCCCCACATGGCTTTTCGCAAACTGCAAATGGGACTTCTTATGGCTTTCTTTCAACAATGGCTTTCTTGTTGCCACTCTTCCATAAAGACCAGATTTGTGGAGAGCACGACTAATAGTTGTCCTGTGGACAGATTCTCCCACCTGAGCTGTGGATCTCTGCAGCTCCTCCAGAGTTACCATGGGCCTCTTGGCTGCTTCTCTGATCAATGCTTTCCTTGCCTGGCCTGTCAGTTTAGGTGGACAGCCATGTCTTGTAGTGGCGGCCCGTCCTCTCTCCACACAACCCCTTTTTTGCAATGGATAGATTCATGCATCCAGACTCTTTCAGGGCACCGGGCGCATGATCTACAGCAGCCAGCGTTTTTTTTTAAGCACCTGATTAGAGCCAGAGGCTCTAATAGGCTTCAAAATTGGGTTGGCTCGGGTCCCAGAGAATGCACTCCGATCCCACCCATGAATATTCGCTGTTGAAACACTGATCCTCAATCCGGCCAGTCAGAAGTGGGTGTGAGAGTAAAGGGGCTGAATACAAATGCACGCCACAATTTTCAGATATTTTTTTTTTAAAACAGTTTGAAAACCATTTATCATTTTCCTTCAACTTCACAATTATGTGCCACTTTATGTTGGTCACATAAAATCTCTGTAAAATACATTTATATTTTTGGTTGTAACATGACAAAATGTGGAAAATTTCAAGGGGTATGAATACTTTTTCAAGGCACTGTATGCATTGTCACTGTACTAATGACACGGCACGTGTCATGGCTGGGAAGGTGTTAATATCTAGAGCAAGCAAAGGGTTAAATATGTGCCTAACCAATGTTTATGTGTGTGCTGTAATGTGCTTTCACTAAGTCATGTAACAGTTTTTATTTCCAGCTTTGCAGGGGGAAAAAATCGGCCCATCTCTACTGACAGGACAGAGCTGACTGGCCAATCATTGGCTAGCACCCGCTGCATGTGCTGTGACAATTACAGCACAGTCGGCGTGTCCCATACCCGTAAGTGCCGGATCATGTAATAGATGGGTGATCTGGCACAGGAGAGCCGCTCTGCCACTGTGCTCCTAAGTGGGGCGGTCGGCAAGCAGTTAAGCTGCAAAGACAATGGGCGATGATGTTTACACGCCACAGCTGTGGTCTGCATCAGAGCACAACAAACGTATACCTGCTGTTGTGTTCGGTGGGCAGTACTGCCCACTGAACGTAAACCCATTCCCCTGAACCACTGGTACTGCAGTTCCATTGGGTGGTTCTTCTTTCTTGAACATTGAATCCCTCCAGTCATTCACCTGTGTTACCAAATAGCTGTATTCTGTACTGAATTAATGAAGTAGTGATTCCCTGCTTGATTCCGTTGTTATAGAGTTTTATAGACACTATGGTATGCATCCATGTTACCCTAATTGAGTCACAGATACATTGCTGTAAAGAGTCCATGTTTGTGCAGCTTTCGTATGTTTGTGCAGCTTTCATTATTCAGCCATGTATGCATGTTTTTTGCCGTCCTGAACAAGTTTTGTATTATTGTTTCTAAGGCCTCATGTACGCTGCTGCTGGTAAACGGGCGTTCAGAGGCAGTTGGCTGCTTTTTTCAGCTGCCCCTGAACTCATCCAATGTTACTTATGTGTACATGTACACAAGTTCGTTTAATGTCATTTTTAGGCAGTTGCGTTTAGAGGCTTTTCTTTGAAGGCAGAAAAATGAGTTCAGACGCCAAAGTTTCCGACGTTTCAGAGACAAACGCGGCTAAACACGGTACCTGCGTTTAGCTGCGTTTTCGTTTAGAAGCGTTTTTAAAGGTTCCCTATTTTTTTTACATTACAAAACTTAAAAATGATAGCAAATGATGAAAAACCATTAAAAAAAATATTTAAAAAACTTGTAATTGCTTGCAATGCTTCATAGACCATTTATATACCCCTAATGAGCCCGTGATCCAATCCAATACACTACTAGCATTGCTGTTAGCCAAAGTAGAATTGGAATTTGACCTATATGTTGTTAGGTTTGAACTAGATGACCCCACCATTGAGCTTGAACCCCGAATTGATCAAACATAGTTGCATGAAATGTAATATCTGGCTTTTTTAATTTCCTCACATATGCTCATTATGGGATCCATAGTAAAAGCACCGAAATTGAGGTAGATACAAGTACACTGCTGCTCTCTCAGCTGCTGCTACACTCTGGTCTCAGAATGGCTGAAATAGTTAAATAATACTGTTTTTTGTGCTTTGGGAGGGTCTTATGATGTTATCTTAAATAAACGCTTCTAGACACGAACGTGGAAAAAAGCTGCTAAACGCGACTAAATGCGGCATGCAAACGCGGCTAAATCGGTGTTTTTAAATGCAGGTTTCAAGCTGTCAAAAAAATCGCTCAGAGGTGGTTGCCTCAGCGTCCCGTGTACATTAGGCTTAACTTTGAACTTGTTTAGTAAACTGCAAGTTATACTTACTCTTTGTCTGATCATTCGGCTGATTAACTATTATGTTAAAGGATAAAAACATTTTGCAGGGGCGTGGTTTGGCTGAGCAGGAAGATGGCCACATAACTCCGGAGCACCCGCCGCTGTCAGCCATCAATCTCTCTGCACGGAGGTAATATCACCCGCAACCACAGCCCGACCATGGGAACGGCATCCCGACACTTCTCCACGTCTCGTTCCCGCTCCCCCCACGAACAACACGGGGGTGTGAGCCAGAACATTCCTGAAATGTTCAGGACACAGAGGCGAAACATGGCGGCGTCCCGCCACAGGCTGCCTCAGAGTACCTCACCGTCACTATCGGGACCCCCACCCGAACCTCATATGATGGGCCCCTCTATATCGGGAAACAGTAACAATCTCTCTCCACAACACCTCAGTATTCAGGACCTGAAAACTAGTGCAGCTGACATAAAGGATACCCTGTCAGCAGCCATCTCAGAGCTGAGGCTGAATATACATGCGCTGGCTGACAGGGTTCATTAGGTAGAAAGGGCCACAGTACAGCAGGACACGGCCCTCCACAGGACCACCAGGAATGTGGACTCACACAACCTGCAACTAAGGGATCTCCAGAGGCACATGGAGGACCTTGACAACAGAGGCCGCCGCCACAACCTCAGAATCAGAGGTTTACCTGAATGAGTTGATGCGGAACAACTCTCCCCCTCAGTCACAAGCTTGTTCAAAGAGCTGCTTAACAGACAACCTCTACATGTGATCAAGATGGAAAGGATCCATAGGGCCCTCAGGCCCAAGGGAAGGGAGACAGACCCCCCTAGGGACGTCATCTGCTGCATTGTGGATTACAAATTAAAAGAGGAAATACTGAGACAAGCAAGGGGCAAACAACAATTCATACATGAAGGGGTCAACATCCAGATCTTTCAGGATCTTTCTGCTATCACGCTCCAGCACCGCAGGGATCTGAAACCTCTCCTGGATGTCTTATGCTCCAGGGGGATCCAGTATAGGTGGAAATTCCCCTTCTGCCTCTCTGCCACACACCAGGGCCACACTGCACTACTGAAAGTACCTGAAGACCTACATCCAGTTTGTGACACGCTGGGGATCCCTATGGTTGAGGTCCCTGCATGGTACGCCGACTTTCGACATACAACTGCAAGACGGAATGCCCCGCAAGAAGAACCGATGGATGCTCAGGATTCCAGATTCCGCAGGAGAAGATCCCCATATAAGCTAAACTACCATGATTTCTGCTACCCTGACTGGATGATCTCAGACTCAGAAAGATGATGCCCACATACACATGATTGTTTCAATCTGAACACCACCTTATACCCAGCGCCCTATACCGGAAAGGGTTATCACAATGCCTTGAGGTTCGCAACTCCCCTTCACCTAGATGACGCTCTTCTTCCCGCCGGAAAGCATAAGATGCTGATAAGGACAGCAGTTCCACATAAGTGATCTCTGAAATGCTGAAATAATGAAACGTGGGTAATATATGCTTTAAATGTGAGATTGGGGGGCTCCTCCCCAGCCATGTATTGCATAAGTTTTACATTTAAATTAGTGACAGGGAGCTAAGATTAGTCACGCCATAGAGATCTCTCCTGCTTTGGGTGGCGCCGACTTTCGCACCGTCTATAACATAAGAGTTTCTGTGTAAAAACTCAGGAACTATGTTTGTTTTACAGGCCAGTTTCTCTATGTTAGAACAGATTTTCTTGACTGCACTAAGGGACAAGCACTATAGCGGTCACCCCAGCTAACAGAAGCCAGAGGGCACCTTACCCTCCCCTTTTGGGCTGGCCTCAGATGTTATGCACTGTACTGTGGAGAATAGATAATCCAGAACAGGTCACTCAGCGGGGGAGGGGAGGGATGATGAAGGCATAGAGATATAAATACGCCACTCCCTCGGTCAGACATCTCTTATATGCGAAATGTCCCGAGAACTGTTACCTAAACAGGATTAGGGGCCCACTCACCTCACAACACCTGAGTCGGCGCTTCCATACACCCCTCTTCTCATTGGAAGCATGCAGGATACCCCAAGGTAAGATCAGGTGCTGAGTATGTAATAATACATACAATACTACGTTTAGTATCACTCGCAAACATGGCAGGGATATGCAGTTCTCAGGGTGGGTTGCTGACTCAAGGACTCCGGGTGGACACTAATTTTCTACTCAGACTGGTCGCCTCCCTCAGGGAGAGGTTCAGAAGTTTAGTAACATTTTGATCTACTAAGACCCCCAGCATATCTCTAGACTTTCCCTTACATGATAGTGCATGTCGTATGGGCGCTCCTCTCGCCCGAACCCCTTCTACTAATACCTGCTGCTAAACTCGGGTATATGCTAAGGCACCTTGCTATGACAGGCTACTTGTAAACTATAATGGTATCCAATTTTTATATTGATAACATCCTCTATGATAACTTATCGTACAGTTGCAGAATACTGCCATTTCTAAGTATGGAACGATATGTTAATGTTTTGAATGATGTTATTGAAGATGTTCCTTCTGACATATGAGTTTCATTTACACTGTGCTTTCTCACTTTGCTAGCATAAAGACACAGGTACCGCTTACTTGTACCACATTGTACACGGACCATAACTTTTAGGTCACAGTACGAAACAGAGACCCTGGAATAAGAACAACAGCAGGGAGACAGAGATGTGTCTCTGTGCTATGGCTGCAATCTTTCACCACACACTTAGGAAAGTCACGCATAGATCCGTTCTGTCTGTTTTTATACATTAACTTTGCGCTATCTCAGCAATATACCCATGCCCAAATGATATATCTCCACCCATAGGTACCAACACCTGCCATCCCACACTCTTATAGACTCTTCTCTGTCAGATCATTTCCAACCCCCACACAGTAGGGCGATACAGTGTTGGCTTACAATTGAGTGGGTCCACACTGGTAGCTCACTGTAATTTCTCAGCCCGTCTCGTCATCGAGAAGGCTCGATAGTCCTCTCCCCACCATATACAGCCTAGCTAGTAGGTTTGCTACCTGGTAGACCCCTTAAACCACTTTTTTTTTTCTCTTCCGCCTCCTCCCCTCAGTAATGGCGGACCCAGCGGCCCCTAACTTGACACGCCCGGATAAAGCTACACCCGCTTTACAGGTTAAATTATGCTCGATCAACATGCGTGGGCTTAACACCCTGGAAAAGAGAACTCAATTGCTCTACATGTTGCAGAAAGCCAAGGCGCACATAGCCTTTATACAAGAAACACACTTTAGATCGGATAATAAACCCAAGCTGCACAATACCCATTTTCCGACAGTTTACCATGCTTCCAATGATGACTTAAAAACAAAGGGAGTCTCCATACTCATATCAAAACAATGTCCCATACACGTAACGGACATCCAAAGAGATGTTAAGGGTAGATTCATTTTCCTCAAAGGGACTTTACACAACAAACCCATCACACTTGCAAAACTTTATGCACCAAACACTCATCAAGTACCATTCCTCCATTCGACTTTACAACAGCTCACGTCTTTCTACTCAGGCATCTTAATTGTGGGAGGTGACTTTAACGTCGCTCTCACTCCAGCTCAAGATTCCTTTACAGGAGCTTCCTCCATGACTTATAGAGCCCTACGAGCAATCAAAACCCAACTTAAAGAATTAACCTTACACGATGCATGGCGCACGCTTCACCCTACTGAATGGGACTTTACATTCTATTCACTACCTCACGACAAGTACTCCAGAATCGATTACTTTTTTCTTTCCCAAAATGATCTAACTCTCCTTTCCAAAGCTTCCATAGACCCCATGGTGCTTTCAGATCATAACCCCATCTCCATAACGCTGACCTTCCAGACGACACACGCAAAACCCACAATATGTTGCCTTGACAATTCCTTGCTGACCGACATTGAAACGACTCAGAAAATCAATGATCATATTTCACACTACTTTAAGGCCTCTTTCACACAGACTGTCCGTTCAGGTCCACCTGTCAGTTTTTTAGGCGGACTTGAACGGACGCTCCATAGACCTCTATGGAGCGTCGGATGTCAGCGGTGACATGTCCGCTGACATCCGACCCGCTCCGATCCAGAAAAGTGTGACGGAGGAAAAACCTAGTTTTCCATCCGTCTGCGGATCGGATCGGATGACGACGGACTCTACGTTCCGTCCTCATCCGATCCCCCATAGGGGAGAGCGGCGCTCTGACAGGTCCGTTCCTGCACAGTGTGCAGAGACAGACCTGTCATCTTCCTGCTCAGCGGGGATCGCCGGACCGATCCCCCGCTGAGCAGAGCGGGCTCCGTACACGGACACGTCCGTGTGAAGGAGCCCTAAAGAAAATGTCACGGTAGACTCCACGTCCGCTAATATTTGGGTGGCACACAAATGCGTGATCCGAGGAGAACTGATTTCATTAGCTGCCAAACGAAATAAACTAAGAAAAGCTTGCATATTTGAATTATCCACACGAATTCAAGCTCTGGAACGTGCTCACAAAAAGTCACTGGCCACCAAAACCCTTGTGGACCTTATACAGGCTAGAAAATAGCTTTTTGGAGGAGCTAGACAAAACATTGAAATGCAAATATTTGCTAACTCAGAAGTTGTTCTATGAGTTTGGAAACAAATCAGGGAAACTGTTTGTCAGAGCCCTACAGCATAAAAAAGCAACGTCTACCATACACACGATTAAGGACCCCTTAGGCCACACTCATGTTACCACAGAAGACATTGCAGACCAATTTGTCCAGTACTTTTCAAAACTTTACAACCTGCCTCCCCCCACACAACGGAACACACCAACAACCGGACTGAGTTGATGAATACCTTTTTAAAACAATATTCACCAGCACCAATTACAGCAGAAGATTCGGCAGACTTAGATCACCCTATTACGGCAGGTGAAACCTTAACTGCTCTAAAACAACTTAAAACGGGTAAAAGCCCCGGACCTGACGGTCTAACAGTGAGTTACTATAAGACCTTTTCTGATATACTCACCCACCACTTCACCAAGGCATTTAACTCTTTAACTTCCTCTCTCCAAACTAACAAAGACATTCTTGAAGCCCACATCACACTCATTCCCAAACCTGGCAAAGATGTCACGATAGTATCTAACTACCGACCCATATCCCTATTGAATGTGGATGTGAAACTGTACACTAAAATTCTTGCCAACCGCATACTACCCCTACTCCCCAAGCTAATCTCACTAGACCAGGTAGGATTTATCCCTGGACAAGAAGCCAGGGATAACACCATAAAAGCTATTAATATTCACCATTGGCCCACTACTACTTCCAAACAAGGCTTCTTCCTTTCCCTCGACGTGGAGAAGGCGTTCAACAGAGTGGCATGGGAGTATATGTCGGCTTCATTACTGGCTATGGGATTTCCTGCCCACTTTCTTTACTTGATAATGACACTATACTCTACCCCCACTGCCAGGATCAGAGTCAAGGGCCGCCTGTCGAGCGCCTTCTCCGTCTTGAACGATACACGCCAGGGGTGCCCCCTCTCCCCCCTTATTTTTGTGCTCACTCTAGAACCCTTGCTATGCAAACTAAGAGCTAACCCTGATATTAAAGGCATTGACATCCTAAACAAAAACTATAAAATCGCAGCGTATGCAGATGATATTCTCCTCTTTCTCTCTGACCCCATAACCACCATCCCCAACCTGCTTAAAGATTTTACCCTCTTTAACTCTACCTCTAACCTACAAATAAATTTTGCAAAATCAAAAGCCCTAAACATTTCCCTGCCTTCTACCCTGGTTGCCCAATGTCAGGCCAATTTCCCTTTTGGATGGGAACCACAAGCCCTTACTTATCTAGGTATTCAAATCCCAGTGAAACTATCCGAATTATACAACAGGAATTATTTACAGATCATCAAAACTATCCAACAGGATCTCCACAAATGGATGTCGGGACACTTTTCATGGTTTGGCCATCTAGCTATAATAAAAATGAATGAGGAAAAGATGAGCCGCACTCCGGTGATTGCTCTTAAGAAGTATAGTATTTATTGACAAGCCACAGTGACCAAACGCAAATAAGAACAGTTGCCGCGTTTCAGCCTGTAAGGCCTTAGTCATAACCATTTTTATGACTAAGGCCTTAAAGGATGAAACGCGTCAACTGTTCTTATTTGCGTTTGGTCACTGTGGCTTGTCAATAAATATTATACTTCTTAAGAGCAATCACCGGAGTGCGGATCATCTTTTCCTCACTTACCTACTCAGCCAGCGACTGTGGATCGAGCACCTGGGATCTCTGCTTTTTATGTGATGTATGGGTAGTAGCACTGACTTTTTTGTTTATAATAAAAATGTATGTCTTGCCCAGAATATTCTATTTCTTTCAGACAGCCCCAATCAAAATCCCCCTATCTTTCTTTACAAATTATAAGTGAGCTGGGGCAAAATTACCCTACCCAAGTCGAAAGGAGGGCTTGGACTCCCTGATATACACAGATATCAATGGTCATGTCACCTCACTAGAAAAATCGATTGGCATAAACATAGGCCCACTAAATATTGGATTACAATTAAGGGATCCTTTGCGCAAGTACCGCTTTCTCACTTGCCATGGATTGACTTCAAATCAATCCCTAAACGGCATGTAAAACATTGGAGCTGACCCCCTCACCTGGTCCGATGACCCCCCTAGATCAAAACCCTGACTTCCTTCCTGGCTTCTCGGAGGGTACCATGTCTCGCCCATACTCCAAATCGCCACTTAGAGCACAAAAACATTCCCTTCTACAAATTTTTACAAATTAGACACTTCTTGAACAACACCAAACCTCTTACACCATGGTTTAGAGACTATACCCCTTTTGAAGCACTTTGTGCTAGCACAGAACCACAGAGCCATCTAATCTCGATGGTATACGCCCTCCTGTTCGACAGAAATGATCCTAAATCTAACCCGATTAGCCAAAAATGGGAAAGGGAACTTACGCTAGATCTATCCAAAGACGAATGGGAACGCATTTATGAACATATTCATAAGGGATCTATTAACATCTCGTCCTAAGAAAATGGTTATAAAATCTACTCGCGTTGGTACCACACACCCGACCGAATTCACATATACCATCCTACTGTCTCCCCGCTATGCTGGAGATGCTACTCAACCTTGGGCACACTACTCCACATTTGGTGGAAATGCCCACACCTACAACCATTCTGGAAGAAGGTTCACGATACAATTATCCAAATCAATACTTATACCCCAGACTTCTCGCCGGCCCAATACATGCTTCATCACACATCTATACCATACCCAGCGTATAAGAAATCCCTCACGCTCCACCTCATTAATGCCGCAAAGCAATGTATACCTGTTCTGTGGAGAAGTACCACCCCTCCCAAAATTACTGACTGGCTGCAACGTGTGGAACGAATAGCAGGCATAGAAAAACAAATTCATCAAGCTAGAGAGAATCCGAGGAAATATCGGAAAACATGGGCATGCTGGATACACTTCCGTGATTCCGCGGACTTTCAGGAGCTACAACGCATCGCATAACTTAATCGAGTAGTGGAAACAAACAGTTTTTCCATACTTAAGTTTACATTCTCCACTGAGACTGAATTTCCGCCCCCCGCACATACCCTTTTTTATACTTCCCTCATTCCAATGCTACCCCCCCCCCCCAAGCACTATAAAAAACTACCTACCCCTACTATCATAACAACCTTCATAGGCAAGACCAAATTGAAGGTGTTCTGTAAGAACTACTCTATATGATGACCCTATATCAAAGGCATACTACACAAAGCCCTCAGACCTGAGGCGAGGGCCAATAAAGCACACGAGTAAACCTTTACTGTATGTTTTAAGTCATAACAACTTTATCTGTCCCCCCCCCCCCCATCACAGTATGATCCCGTTTGGGGTGGTAGAGTTGGGAAGGCCTGCTTGGGTTTACCTGACATTCATGTGCAAGCCCTCCGAGGACTACCCTCCTAAACCTTTTGGCAGTGACACTTGTATTCACACTCAACTACACCTGCTAAGAATACTACGAGACTAGAATGTCTTTCAAGTGTACATGTGAGCTGTATTTGAAACTTGATCTTTTTTGATGTCTATACAGTTGATTGTACGACTATATATACCTGATGTACTGATTACAAATCTGTTGATCTTGTTTATAAAACTTAAAAATGTAATAAAAATTTTTTGGAAAAAAAACATTTTGCAGGCCTGATGTCACTGTCATGTTCACGCACCATCTGCTTTTTTCACTCTTGACCTCTCGTGATTCTGTTTACTGGCTGACACCTTCATAGTTAACAACACTATAACCTACAACAAGCCTAAATGTCAATTTCCTGTTATTAAACAGAATGAAACATTTACATGCAGTTGTTCTTCATAAATGTTATTAACACATATGTCCACAATACATTATTGACAGCTGTTCTTTTAAAGGACCCCAAAAAATAGGATTTACAATTAGCTGCTGGAGCCTGCTAATATGATGTAGCAATATCCCGGGCCCCTTGAGGCCTAATGGTGACCTCCAGAGTTAGAGACAGCTGACATCCTTCAGTGTAGAGTGGGTTGCATGGCATGGTGGGTGCAATGCA
Source organism: Aquarana catesbeiana (assembly GCF_042186555.1). Lineage (NCBI taxonomy): Eukaryota > Metazoa > Chordata > Amphibia > Anura > Ranidae > Aquarana > Aquarana catesbeiana. Next base: position 80,933,928 of record NC_133329.1, on the reverse strand, counting down.
AGATGAAAGGGTGGGCACCAGATACTTTTAGAATGCAAAAAGAGATTTATTGTCTCTTAAACGGAACTGTAGGAGTGTAAGCTCTAACGAGCAGGGCCCTCTGATTCCTCCTGTATTAAATTGTATTGTACTTGTACTGTCTGCCCTAATATTGTAAAGCGCTGCGCAAACTGTTGGCGATATATAAATCCTGAATAATAATAATCATAATAGGAGAGAGGGTTAGGGCCAGGACACCCTTAGGTAGATGTTAATTGGCAGACTCCGAGACTTCTATAGGTAGACAGCTACTGTATACAGGTGAAGGCCTCCAGCCGGACACCACTTCTGTATAGGTAGGATCGCTGTCTCCTACGGCAACAATCTTGTAGCTGTTAATAACAACAATTGTATTCAACTATTTGCAACATGAACAGTTCTCAGCTTTCCCCACACTCTCTCACTGTGGGTCTTCACTCAACGAGCTCCTAGTCTCTCTCACTAGACTTCAGATCCACTAGCCACTGGATCCCCTGAGCTGTTCCACTTTGGCATGCAGTATCTTCCTCAAGCGTCCCTGGCTTTGCACTCACAGATATTCCTCAAACTTCACCCTGCTGACACGTTAGGTCCCTGGCTTGGAACTCACTGATGCTCCACAAGCATCACCTCTGCTGTCCAGCTGGGTCACTGATTTGGCACTTGCTGATGCTTTCCCACTTCTTCACTGTCCCCGGCTGGCAAGAAGTCTGCTCTGGTACTGGCCTCAGCTTACTCATAATGGTCTCCGGTAGCAAAGTGGATGATCCCTTAGTGGCGACTCTCTACCTCTGACCATGACTGGTTCCCCGGCCGGTGTAACCGTTACTTCTCTTTGGACTATAAGCCTGCAATCCCAACTCTGCGCTACTTCTGGATAGGCTCTCAGACAGCCTAGCAGCCAGATGTCCCGGGATAGGCCTTAGGTTTCTGGCCTAGCAGCCTGGGGCAATACGACACAGTCCACCCAGACAGCCGTCCAGATGGCACAGAACCCCGATTACCTGACTCTACCCAAATAAATAGACTCTCCCAGCAGGCCAAGGGACCCAAGAAAATCCCTGCCTATTGGCTGAGATACCCCATTCATTCATAATCTGTCCTTGCTATGCCCTTGTCTTATCCAATGTCACCAGATACCTGGCCTCCTAGTGACAGAAGAGAGAAGTGCAGCAATTCCAGAATAAGGGGGAAATCAATTGATCTCCTAACAATTGACCAAGGCAACTATTGCCTAGCAACTAAATTTAATAGCAGCCCTGCCTAAACATCAGGGTGTTACAATGAGATTGAAATGTTTGCAATTTGAATTTCTCTTAAGCCCATGGCCATCCAGATTGACACTAAAGCCTCATGCACAATGAGGGGCATCCAGTGTTTGTGTCCATGCACACATAGCCTTTCAGCAGAGTTCAGTGGCAAGGGCTTTTAAAAAAGCACTGCTAGTGTGTCCAGGAGCAGCAGAGATTTAGCAGAAAAAACGCTTAATGCCTTGTAAATGCGTGTAAATACGTATAAACGATAGGCCCATTTTGCCCAATGAAATGAATTAACAGCCAAGCGCTTGACGCCTGTAAATGCCCCTAAACATCTCTAAAAGCGCTAGACACTTTTACAGGCGCCAGGCTTTTTTTTCTGCCATAACACAGCTGCCAGGAGAAAAGCTTCTAGGAGAGTTTGCAAAAAGTCCTGTGTGCATGAGGCCTAACAATTTCAAGAGAACATTCTATGTTTACATTTAACTAACCTACAACCAGCACAGAAGCTAAAGACAAGGCGAGAGAACAAATAAGACATTATCTCCACATAGTTTTTTCAATGACTTCCAGGAGCCAGTATTGATGTTTATGCTGCACTGCATTTATGTAGGCACTGAAGATCACAAACTGCTAGATGTAGCTGGCCCCTGTATAAGCTTAGCTGCAGTGTAGAAAGCATTTCCACACCAGGACCGAATGCAAGGAAAGCAGTAGGAATCCCTATAGATATGCATTCTGTTTCCACAGTTTCCTGTCTGGATTCACATGGGATAGATAGGGCTTAGCTAAACTCATGCAGAGGTTGTCTGCTTCAAGCAGTTTGTAATCTCCAGTGTTTGCATAAGTGCATTTCATAATAAAAAACATAATTTATTGCTCCTGGCAGTGAAGAGTTTGAATTAAATATCTACGCACATCAGATACCATCCTTTTTTTTAAATACTTGTGTGCAGTTGTGGGTAGGTCCACTAGCAACTGAATTGCTGAACACACTACTAGGGGGTCTGCTATACAACAGGGTTGTCCCAGGGCCTAACTCATCTGCCCACAGACAGATCACAGCCCACACCAAACAGACATCTTCTGCCACTTGTATATGAATGGAGGGTTTTAAACGCTCACTCACCATTTTCCTGGCCACTCATGGTAACAACCCGCATGTGGTTTGGAGTCCTCACTTTGCACTGTCCTGTGTATTCAATGTGGTTCCAGGCCAGGACTCTGACAGTCCATCCGAACACCTGGTGCCCATTTAACACGGGGGGGGGGGGGGGCAGGTGACCTGACGCGTGTTCAGTCGGGGATCGCTCTGCTGATCCCCACTCAGCAGGCAGATGACAGGTCCGTGTCTGCTCCGCTGTGCAGAGCAGACACAGTCCTGCTCTCCTCTATGGGAAAATCAAATGGAAACGGACCGCCTGTCTGTTTCCATCTGATGCCATCTGACCAAAATATGGAAAATAGGACCACCATCCATTTGTTTTTTGCAGGCAACATCGGATCGGATGGCGGCGGGTTGTCCGGGTTGTCCGCTGACATCCGCCGCTCCATAGATGAGACTGGAGGGTCCGATCAGGTCCCCCTGAAAAACTAACTTACTACGTACTGGCCTATCTTAGACTCTTTCACACAGGTGTCAGGCATCCTCTTGATTTACACCACTTCAGCCAGAGGGAAAGTCCATGCCTTTTATTTAGGCTGTGAAGATAACACTTTAGTAGAACATTCTTTCTTCACAGGCAAACAAATCGACAACAAATGTAACATCCTGTGTCCATCTTCAATGGTAAAACATAAAGACCTTCTCCCATGGTCAGGGGTGTTCCTCAGTCCTAGACCCAAGTTCAAGGATACCCATCAAGGGGAAAGAGGAAAGTAAACCACTGTTCTATCGTTCCATCATTTGGTTCCTCTTATCATGGTTTAGCCAGCAGTTTCCTGCCTGTGAAACTCTTACCTCATTGCTGCAGTGGTTCCTGTTTGCCTAGTATTACTTGTGTAGCACTACCGCCGAAGGAGCCACTGATAGATTTAGGTCCTCTGTTTTTCCTTGGCCCTAAACGGAGCCCCACCCCTGCTGATTCCACCAGAATACCTTGGCTGGGGAGTCTCCCAGTAGTCACTCAAGAAGGATACACACAGCTAGGAAAAAATAAATGGGTTATATTAGTAGCAATACTGTACAGTCAAATACCCTTTGTGTGTGGCCACCTATGTCCTGCAGGACAGCGATCATAAAAAATAGCCCAAAGACAAGGATATTGCTTCCGAAGTGAGATGTATAAGGATAGCAAGGAAATAGGCTAGCTCACTTGTACGCCCTCAGACAGGAGAGTCTAGGTTTAAGCCTGAAAATCTGTTAGACTTCCTGCACACTAGTATTACTAAATGAATAGACCCAGAGTATGATAACAATCTGACGATTGAGGCTTCTGCCGGCCTCGTCGGGGCCCATTTGTTGGTACACGATGTATGATGCTGTCCCTTTAAGATGTTTAGCTAAATGGACAATTTCCTTTAAGATTGAAAGTTACTGGCATAGGTCCCTTTTGGAGATGAAGATGTTGGCACTGTTTGCTTTAAGATATGATTTTGTTGGCCAGGGTCACTTTAACCACTGCAGCCCTGGAAGGTTTACCCCCCTTAATGACCAGGCAATTTTTTGCGATACGGCACTGCGTTACTTTAATTGACAATTGTACCCAAATAAAATATTTTTTACTTTCTGCTATAAAACATATCCAATAAAAAATTGAAAAAATCTAATTTCTTCATCAATTTAGGTCAATATGTATTCAGCTACATATTTTTGGTAAAAAAAATCCCAATAAACATATATTGATTGGTTTGCGCAAAAGTTATAATGTCTACAAGTGATGGGTTATTTTTATGGAATTTTTATTTATTTATTTTTTTTACTAGTAATGGCAACGATCAGCCATTTTAATGGGACTGCGACATTGCGGCGGACAAATTGGACACCTAACTGACACTTTTTTGGGGACCAGTGGCACTAATACAGTGATCAGTGCTAAAAATATGCACTGTTACTGTACTAACGAGACTGGCAGGAAAGGGTTTAACATCAGGGGCGATCAAAAGTGTGCCTAGGGGGTGCTTGCTAACTGTGTGGGGGATGCTCTGACTGGGTGAAGACAGAGATCGGTGTTCCTGCTTAGCAGGAACACAAGATCTCCATCTTCTCCCCTGTCAGGAAGCAAAGGTTCAGCAGTTCAGCAACATGCGGGCAGTGGCCACGATAGCAAATGGCAGTTTGCAGCAAAGATAAACTTAAAGCAAAAAAGACTTAATATAACTGGTAGCTATGATGTGTGGGTCAGTGACACGGTCGTTCTGCAACAACTCAGTGAAGAGACGGTCATCCGGGAGTGGGGGCCCCCTTTAACTGACGATGCGGCCGTGGTGTCTCCACGCAGCGTTCGGCTTAACAGTCTCCTTCTCAGCTTTCCCAGCTGTACTGTACCCTCTGGAACAATCCGGCTTGGTCCGGAACAGCACAGCTTAGCACAAACTGTCACACACTCCTTCCCTCTGCAAAATTTCTCTCCAACTTCCCCTGCATCTTCCTGGGCTTTCTCTTTTTACAATATATCTTCCAGCCCCTTGGCAACTGCTCATGGGCTCTGTAGTTCAACTTTAGCTTTACTTTGAGGAAAGTTATGCTTTCAGACTACAACTCCCAGAAGTCTCTGAACACCTGTATAAAGGCTATGGCAAGTCAAAGTACTGAATGCTGCCATCTTGTGGATATATAAAGTTCTGCATTCTCAGTAGCAATACATAGTGTTACACTTGTATTCAGTGTCTGACTTCCCGTGCGCTGACCCCGGTTTTGTCTACATTTTTTGCTTGTCTGCTGCCCACCCTGACCTCCGCTCATTTCTCAGATCCTCATCTGCCTCCTGCTGTCTGTACTTTGCATATGTGCGTGGTCCCTGTATCGTCAGCTGGACATACCTGGGGGCCACGACCTGGTTCCAGCTTGCTGTATGTCCCCACATCCGCAAAGCCACCAGAAACCTCACATAGCCACCAGAGACCCCAAATAGCCAACAGAGACCCCACATAGCCAACAGAGACCCCGCATAGCCACAGTAAATCCCACATCCGCATAGCCACCAGAAACCCCACATAGCCACCAGAGACCCCACATAGCCACCAGAGATCCAGCATAGCCACAGGAAACCCCACATCCATATAGCCACCAGAAACCCCACATAGCCACCAGAGACCCCACATAGCCACCAGAGACCCCGCACAGCCTCCAGAGACCCCACATAGCCACCAGAGACCCCACATCCACATAGTCACCAGAAAACCCACATAGCCACCAGAGACCCCACATAGCCAACAGAGACCCCCCACAGCCACCAAAGACCCCGCATAGCCACCAGAAACTCCACATAGCCACCAGAGATCCTACATAGCCACCAGAGACCGCACATAGCCACCAGAGACCCCACATAGCCACCAGAGACCCAGCACAGCCACAGGAAACCCCACATCTGCATAGCCACCAGAAACCCCACATAGCCACCAGAGACCCCACAAAGCCACCAGAGACCCAGCATAGCCACAGGAAACCCCACATCCATATAGCCACCAGAAACCCCACATAGCCACCAGAGACCCCGCATAGCCACCAGAGACCCCGCATAGTCACAGGAAATCCACATCCACATAGCCACCAGAAAACCCATATAGCCAACAGAGACCCCACACAGCCACCAAAGACCCCGCCTAGCCACCAGAAACTCTACATAGCCACCAGAGATCCTAGATAGCCATCAGAGACCACACACAGTCACCAGAGACCCCACATAGCAACCAGAGACCCCACATAGCCACCGGGGACCCCGACTAGCCACTTGAGAAGGAAGGGGTGGTTCAAATTTAGATAGGGGGGTGCCTGGTTTTAGTCTTGCCTAGGGCAGCACAAAACCAAAACACACCACTGGCTCCACCCCATATATTTATGTAATCCTGCCCAGTGGGGGAGTCAATGACCTCACTTTCTGGATAATTGTCAACCCCTGCCTACACAGTTATTGTGCAGACTGCATATAAGTTGAATGTAAACAGAATGACATTTACTCTGACCAGGAGCTATGGTGATGCCTCTCAATGCACAGAGAAAGAAAATCAGAGGTAGGGGGGGTTATATCTACAAGATTGCTAGTTATCCCTAATCATGTATTAAAAAGGTATTTTAAGGCCAATTATCTTCTAAATACACAAGGATCCATTACCTGAAGGAAGGCACAGATCTCTAGGCTACACTTACACAACTTATTTCTACATTTCTTTTGTAACCAATTGTTGGCGGTGATATAAGGCTCAATACATAATCTTCTCTGCTGCTGATGTCAACTAGCCACAAATAGTTTGTGGAGAAGAAAGGTTTTACATTATCAGAGATATTGTTTCATAATGCAGTAGAGACTATAACCAGGGGAATATCATATTCAACTCTCCTCTCCTCATCCCCGATGGAACAAGACAGGTCCTCAGCACATCCTGAGTCATATAAGCCTTATGTAATGACTGCTTCAATTACAGGCCCCATCCTCATAAAGGAGGATTAATCCCAAGGCTAGTTTGGATATGGAAACACTATAAGCTTATGTTTATTCATCTTCTCTCTCACCGGAGCGTACTGCTAAATCCGTATTGGAAAATGTGTCTAATCTATGATGGAAATTGCTTATTGGTTATTTAACAAAAGAGACATAGTCATTTTTTTTCTTTAAAAAGCGCAACTCCGGGCAGATATTAACACACACATTAATGCAACTCTATAGACATTGATATATATTTAAATTTTCAATATGTAACGCATCCCCTAAGTAGCTGCTATTTTAATGGGCTCTCTGAACTAGTTTCCTTCTCAGGTTATGGTGGGGACGGAAAATATTCAGACCCCCTTACATTTTTCACTCTTTGTTATATTGCAGCCATTTGCTAAAATCATTTAAGTTCATTTTTTTCCTCATTAATGTACACACAGCACCCCATATTTTTGCAGATTTATTAAAAAAGAAAAACCTAAATATCACATGGTCCTAAGTATTCAGACCCTTTGCTCAGTATTTAGTAGAATCACCCTTTTGATCTAATACAGCCATGAGTCTTTTTGGGAAAGTTGCAACAAGTTTTTCACACCTGGATTTTGGGGATCCTCTGCCATTCCTCCTTGCAGATCCTCTCCAGTTCTGTCAGGTTGGATGGTAAACGTTGGTGGACAGTCATTTTTAGGTCTCTCCAGAGATGCTCAATTGGGTTTAAGTCAGGGCTCTGGCTGGGCCATTCAAGAACAGTCACGGAGTTGTTGTGAAGCCACTCCTTCGTTATTTTAACTGTGTGCTTAGGGTCATTGTCTTGTTGGAGGGTAAACCTTCGGCCCAGTCTGAGGTCCTGAGCACTCTGGAGAAGGTTTTCGTCCAGGAAATCCCTGTACTTGGCCGCATTCATCTTTCCCTCGATTGCAACCAGTCGTCCTGTCCCTGCAGCTGAAAAACACCCCCACAGCATGATGCTGCCACCACCATGCTTCACTGTTGGGACTGTATTGGACAGGTGATGAGCAGTGCCTGGTTTTCTCCACACATACCACTTAGAATTAAGGCCAAAAAGTTCTATCTTGGTCTCATCAGACCAAAGAATCTTATTTCTCACCATCTTGGAGTCTTTCAGGTGTTTTTTTAGCAAACTCCATGGGGGCTTTCATGTGTCTTGCACTGAGAAGAGGCTTCCGTCGGGCCACTCTGCCATAAAGCCCCGACTGGTAGAGGGCTGCAGTGATGGTTGACTTTCTACAACTTTCTCCCATCTCCCGACTGCATCTCTGGAGCTCAGCCACAGGGAATTTTGGGTTCTTCTTTACCTCTCTCACCAAGGCTCTTCTCCCCCGATAGCTCAGTTTGGCCAGATGGCCAGCTCTAGGAAGGGTTCTGGTCATCCCAAACGTCTTCCATTTAAGGATTATGGAGGCCACTAGGCTCTTAGTGCAGCAGAAATTTTTTTTGTAACCTTGGCCAGATCTGTGCCTTGCCACAATTCTGTCTCTGAGCTCTTCAGGCAGTTCCTTTGACCTCATGATTCTCATTTGCTCTGACATGCACTGTGGGCTGTAAGGTCTTATATAGACAGGTGTTCGGCTTTCCTAATCAAGTCCAATCAGTATAATCAAACACAGCTGGACTCAAATGAAGGTGTAGAACCATCTCAAGGATGATCAAAAGAAAAGGACAGCACCTGAGTTAAATATGAGTGTCACAGCAAAGGGTCTGAATACTTAGGACCATGTGATATTTCAGTTTTTCTTTTTTAATAAATCTGCAAAAATGTCAACAATTCTGTGTTTTTCTGTCAATATGGGGTGCTATGTGTACATTAATGAGAAAAAAAATGAACTTAAATGATTTTAGCAAATGGCTGCAATATAACAAAGAGTAAAAAAATTAAGGGGGTCTGAATACTTTCCATCCCCACTATAGTTGGGCTACAGCCCTTACCACTCTGACACTCCCCCACTCAATAGAAATTACAACACCAGATTAGATGAACACTGTGTGTATTAGAAATTATAAATCCAACCCACACCGGGCAGCTTCTGTGGCCGCCCCGATGCGGAAGGAGTGTGGAGCAAATTGCAGGCAATCAAACCCCGCCGTTCGAAAGGGACTTCCGCAAAAACTGCCACGAACTGGAACCTGGATAAGTAAGACCCATCCTCATGCAAAAAGAACGGCCCACCCTTATTCGGACAAACTCCCAGGAAAGCCCTCACCCCACTCACCGGGCAAACTCTTGAACCAGACAGGGGAAACAGCTCAACCCGCATCTCTTGTCCCCTCTGATCCGTTTTAGACTTACGCAACCATAATGCCACGTACACACGACCGGACTTTACGGCATACTTTGCCCGGCGGACTTTTCGACGGACTTTACGACGGACTTTCCGAATGAACTGACTTGCCTACACACGATCAACCAAAGTCCGACGGATTTGTACTTGATGACGTACGACCAGACTAAAACAAGGAAGTTCATAGCCAGTAGCCAATAGCTGCCCTAGGTTTTTGTCCGTCGGACTAGCATACAGACGAGCAGACTTTTCGACCGGACTCGAGTCCGTCGGATAGATTTGAAACATGTTTCAAATCTAAGTCTGCCAAACTTTTGATAAAACAAAGTTCGCTGGAGCCCACACACGATCGAATTGTCCGACGAAATCCGGTACGCTGGACCAAGTATGCCGTAAAGTCCGATCGTGTGTACGCGGCATAACACCACCCTGTCTTCCGCAGCTCCCACATCCTGGAACCTAAAACCCCCTGCTACCCGTTTAGATGGGCTCACCAGCTCACTCACCTGAAATGCCCCAAAAAATGCATACCTTGGAGTAAGCCGCCCAAGTCGACAAACTTACCGTCCTCCTGATCCATCCCACGGCGACTGCAAGGCAATCTCCCAAAGCCATCCCGGGCAAGAAACCCCTTCCTTCTCTGCAGACGGAGCCAGTTCCCTGAACCTGTCCCACTGAAACCGAGACAGGGAGTCAGCTAGCGTGTTATCAATGCCCGGGATATGTACAGCATACAGAAAAATATTCAACTGTAAACAACGCAGCACTAAGTGATGCAACAACCGTATCACCCGCTGTGATGACGCGGAGATCCGACTGATGACTTGAACCACCCCCATGTTGTCACAGTTCAGCCTAATCTTCAAATTCCTGCATGCTTTTTTTTTTTTTCTCCCCTATGATGCTGGCCATGATGGCGAACGCCTGCAGCCAATTTACGAATGTCCTTGAAATTAAACGGTACCTCCTCTTCTCCTCATCCTCCTTCTTTGAGTCATTGGGCTTAACCCTATTCAAGTTAAATTTTTCGAAGGGGAGCACTGAGAAGATTTCCACTTACTCACCCTTAACGATCTTGTCCTGTACCTCTTGTTTCAAGTGAGCCCCCAATGGCCCTTCGAAACAAACGTACACTTTACATTTTGCGGCATCTGCAATTCTTACCACGTCAGTTCTGACGGAAGCCCCTGGCACCCCACTCTTGTCCCCCCCCTGCCGTACTCGCCGTCACCACTCCTGGCGAACCCGCCGGGCTGTCCGCCAGAGCCGCAGGGGTCCCTCCGTCCCCAGCCTTTTCTTTACTCTTTACTCATGCCAACCCATGGCGCTACCTGTGCCTTCTCTTTACTCCCGCCAACCTATGGCCCTAACTGTGACGGCACTCCTTGCCCGTCTGAAAAGCGTTGTACCAGGTCCTGTAACCCCTTCACTAGATCCTGCAGCTGCCCAGCTGAACCAGAGGCGGCGGGCGGACCACCCGACACCCGCGGGCCAGTCCCCTCCCCCCCATAGCCCTCTGTACAGCTACCCCCAACACCATGGACCCCCACCCCCCACGCCTAACAACTGGCACAGAGCATCAGATACATCTACATTTGCTAAGGAGGCACACTTTTACGCAGCTGATCGGGCAAGTCCCCCGCAGCCGTTGCACATGCAACTCCAGGTGGCGTACGATCCCGCTGTTCTTCTTCCTCAGATCCTGAGACTTCTCCTACAGATCGAATCTCCGGGGTAGGTGTCATAGGTGTCATCAGCCCCGCGGCGAAGCAGGCCTGGAGGCCGTGGATTCTCTCATATTTGTAAAGTGCCGCCTCGAGCCTGTCCCAGCCCCATCTGTGGTGCTGCTCCCTCCGGCGCACATGGCTCCCCTGGTAGGCCTCACCAGCTGTCCTCCGCCCTCACGTGTCCCCCTGCCGCTCAGTTGTGCCCCCGAACCGCGTTAGTGGGCGGCCCGACAGGTGTACCGCTGCTCCTCCCCGCCGGATCTCCCCCCTGGATGGGATAGGTGAAGTGGGGGGGGATCGTGCCCTCTACAGTCTCCCGACGTACGGGCGAGGAACGAGCGCCATTGCGGCCCGTAGCCCCACTCTCGAGCTCCGCCAGTGACGAGGATTCCATCCAGACCTCCTGCCCCAATCGAAGCCGGTGTTCGTTTCGCTGGCGGGGCCGACGGGTCCACTAGTGGGCTCCTGGGATGGCGCTGAGCCCATCAGCGCTCAGGAGGCCGCGACCTCCGCGCACGTGGGGAAGCCTCACCTCCGGTGGACGACCCCTACGCCTGGTCCTGGATTAATGTGGCCACTTGGCTCTGTAGCCAGTCCGACCCCTGAGTAGCTACCGCTGCCCTCAGGTGTGCTAGGATGAGGTCCACGTCCGCCATGACAGGTGAGCAGCGTGAAAAAACTGCCTCCTTCTGTCTCACCCGACTGAACTGCTCCCGGAAGTCCCCGCCTCCCCTTTTATATAGCTCCTCCCCTTCACAAACATTTCCACATCCTGCCACCTCCCATGCACTGCTCATCTACCTTAACCCCTTGTTGCCTCATTTTCCACCTTGTCATGCCCGGCCCTCCACTACTTGTTTCTACTACTTTTGTTCTTTTCCGTTCTGGGCCTCACTTCGTGATTGTAACATTCTATCACTGAAGGCACTCCTCAGACTGAGTGGAGTGGGTGGGAGGAGTTGTCCAAAGCTGAATGTACCTTAGACAACATTCTCCTCTCTAACACTTTTGTTAACCACTTCCGGACCGCCGCATGCTGATATATGTCCTAACTTTGAAGAGGGATATCTCTGTTATGGCAGCAACTAGCTATCCTCTTCTTCGGCTGACGGTCCCGTTTCGGATAATAGTGGTCTCTGCGGCGGATTCGCCGCAAGATCACTTTTATCAACAGCGGTAGAGGGCCCCTCCCACCGCACTCCGGTGCCCTCCGCCGCTTACCAGAGCCTTCGGCAGCGGTGGGCGATCGGGTCCTGCTGCTGGCTGGGTATGGAGACGAGTGAGGGGAAGATGGCCCCCACCTGTATCCATACCATTGCAGGGCGGAAGCGACATCAAAACGTCACTTCCACCCATAGCTCTTAAAGGGCCATTTTTATTTTTTTATTGCATTTTATTGTAAATATGAGATCTTTTTGACCCCAGAGCTCATATTTAAGAGGTCCTGTCATGCTTTTTTTACATTCCTTGTAATAGGAATAAAAGTGATACATTTTTTTTTTAAAAGAACAGTGTAAAAATAAAAAATAAAAGGTAAAATAAATAGGTAAAATAAAAAATAAAAGGTAATTTTTTTTTTTAAACGCGCCCCATCCCACCGAGCTCGCGTGCAGAAACGAACACATACGTGAGTAGCGCCCGCATATGAAAATGGTGTTCAAACCACACGTGCGAGGTATCACCACGATCAGTAGAGTGAGAGCAATAATTCTAGCCCTAGACCTGCTCTGCAACTCAAAACATGCAACCTGTAGATTTTTTAAACGTCGCCTATGGAGATTTTTTAAGGGTAAAAGTCTGTCGTCATTCCACGAGCGGGCGCAATTTTGAAGCGTGACATTTTGGGTATCAATTTACTCTGCGTAACATTATCTTTTACAATATAAAAAAAAATTGGGCTAACTTTACTGTTTTTTTATTTTTTAATTCAAAAAAAGTGTATTTTTTCCAAAAAACGCGCGCTTGTAAGACCTCTGCGCAAATACGGTGTGACAGAAAGTTTTGCAACGACCTCCATTTTATTCTCTAGGGTGTTAGAAAAAAAAATGTATAATGTTTGGGGGTTCTAAGTAATTTTCTAGCAAAAAATTTTTTTAACTTGTAAACAACAAATCTCAGAAAGAGGCTCGGTCCTTAAGTGCTTACTCCAACTCCAATCCAACAACATGACTAGACTTGGGAATCTTCTTTTTGAGTCTGTTGATGTTGGCCCTCTAAGTCTGCTTCCCCAGCATGCAACCGCTTACAGGAGAGCACTGGCCACCACAGACTCATAAAACATTGTCAGCATCGTCTGACAGATGTTAAAAGACCACAGGCTCCTCAAAAATCCCTTCCTAGAGAACTTCAGTTTTCTTGCTCCAGTCCAGTTTATTATCTACAGTATGTGCACCTCCAAATACTCTACTATATCTGCTCCTTCCTCCTTCTTAAATCCACAACCAGCTCCTTTTTCTTCGTCACGCTACTACCCCCGCAGGAGCCGCTGGTATTTACCCGGGTCTTCCCCACTTTTTCTCCGCAGCCAGGTACAAGGTAGATTCACACAGCCAGGTGCACACACACTTCCGCTCGTTGTCTTCAATGATCAGTCTAGGAGGAGTTTTGTTTTGTTGTTTTATTTTTGGAGAATTTGGATAGGAAATGAACGGTATCATTAGCAGTAATCAACATGGATTCATGAAGAATCGTTCTTGCCAAACCAATCTATTAACCTTCTATGAGGAGGTGAGTTGCCATCTAGATAAAAGAAGGCCCGTAGACGTGGTGTATCTGGATTTTGCAAAAGCATTTGACACAGTTCCCCATAAACGTTTACTGTACAAAATAAGCTCCGTTGGCATGGACCATATGGTGAGTACATGGATTGAAAACTGGCTACAAGGGCGAGTTCAGAGGGTGGTGATAAATGGGGAGTACTCGGAATAGTCAGGGGTGGGTAGTGGGGTCCCACAGGGTTCTGTGCTGGGACCAATCCTATTTAATTTATTCATAAACGACCTGGAGAATGGGATAAACAGTTCAATCTCTGTATTTGCGGACGATACTAAGCTAAGCAGGGCAATGATTTCTCCACAGGATGTGGAAACCTTGCAAGAAGATCTGAACAAATTAATGGGGTGGGCAACTACCTGGCAAATGAGGTTTAACCACTTGCCGCCCGCCATATAGCAAAATGACAGCGGCAAAGTGGTTTCAATATCCTGACCGGACGTCATATGACGTGATCAGGATATTAAGCCGCTGCGCGCCCCCGGGGGCGCGCATCGCGGCAATCGTTGTTGTGGTGTGTCAATCTGACACACCGCAACTCCGATCTAGGTAAAGAGTCTCTGACAGAGACTCTTTACCATGTGATCAGCCGTGTCCAATCACGGCTGATCATGATGTAACTAGGAAGAGCCGGTGATCGGCTTTTCCTCACTCGCGTCTGACAGACGCGAGTAGAGGAGAGCCGATTGGCTGCTCTCCTGACAGGGGGGGGTCTGTGCTGATTGTTTATCAGCACAGCCCCCCCTCGGATCCCACCCAGGACCACCAGGGAAGCCGCCCAGGGCCACCAGGGAAGCCACCCACACTGGACCACCAGGTATGCCCCCTAGACCCCCAGGGAAATACCAATCTGTGCCCAGGCGGCTGCCAATCAATGCCCAGGCAGCTGCCAATCAGTGCCCACTCCAATGCCTACCACTGCCAGTGCCACCAGGGATGCCTATCAGTGCCTCATATCAGTGCCACGTATCATTGCCGCCTATCAGTGCCGCCTATCTATGCCCATCTGTGCCGCCTATCATTGCCACTCATAAGAACCCATCTTTGCAGCCTTTCAGTGCCCATCAGTGTCGCCTATCAGTGCCCATCAGTGCCCACCAGTGCCACCCATGAGTGCCCATCAGTGCCACCTATCAATGCCCATCAGTGCTGCATATCAGTGCCACCCATCCGTGCCGCCTACCAGTGCCCATCAGTGCCCATCGTCAGTGCTCGCTCATTGGTGCCACCTCATCGGTGCCGCCTTATCAGTGCCTGTCAGTGCCGCCTTATCAGTGCCCATCAGTGAAAGAGAAAACTTGCTTATTTACCAATTTTATTTAACAGAAACAAAAGCAAAACTTTTATTTTTTTCAAAATTTGTTTAGCAAAAAATAAAAACCGCAGAGGTGATCAAATACCACCAAAAGAAAGCTCAATTTGTGGGAACAAAATGATAAAAATTTAGTTTGGGTACAGTGCAGCATGACCGCGCAATTGTCATTCAAACTGCGACAGCGCTGAAAGCTGAAAATTGGTCTGGGCAGGAAGGTGTATAAGTGCCCTGTATTGAAGTGGTTAATGTAGAAAAAAATTAGAGTAATGCAATTGGGTGGCAAAAATATGAATGCAATCTATACACTGGGGGGAGAACCTCTGGGGGAATCTAGGATAGAAAAGGACCGGGGGGTCTTAGTAGATGATAGGCTAACAAAGCAAACAAAATATTGGCATGCATTAAATAAAGGGATTAACTCCAGAGATAAAACGATAATTCTCCCGCTCTACAAGACTCTGGTCCGGCTGCACCTGGAGTATGCTGTGCAGTTCTGGGCACCAGAAGTTGTGACTATAGTCGTGATCTCAGGAATTTTCCTCACTTTGGAAAGATTTACCTTACTTCCTGTTGCAGGTATGGGACAGGAAGTGAAAGGAAAAAACTGACAGGAATTATAACCCTCCTGAACCCTATTAAAAATGGAAAAAAAAAAAAAAAAAAAAGGGTATGCCTTCAGTTCTACATAAGGTTAAAAAGCCTTTCCGCTTGAACGACGTGTGTTTTTATAACTGTACTTTGTACCACGAGTGGGAAAAACCTGATGTAACATCGTGACTTAAATGTTTCCTGAATCACCATAACAAATACGTTGTAGAGATCCCATTAATCTTAACCTAATTCATCATTTTTATCAGCTGGCCCCCGGTCGGGGCGACTCCTGGCCTTGCGTCTCCAGGTTGTTATAAAGGCCTAGATAACATTCACCTCACATTAGGCTTCATATATATGTCAGCTAAAACGCACCCACGAGCGCCGTAGCTAGCAACCGTAATCCAGATGAAAACAAGAACACAATTCAAGTTACGCTGATTTGTTGTGATTTTTTTTTTTTGTTTTGTTATTGTTTTTGCTAGGTGACTGAAATGCGATTGCCTAAGAACATGTCGGATTTCACAATATGAACATTTATAGGAGTTCTGTCACTGTTCTGGTTCAGCTCCCTCAGGTAGGTGAACAATATGGCCCTTTGATGAGAGAACACAGCAAACTCCTGTCATTGGAGTGGGCAGGAGATTTATTTCGCTACCACACGCTAAGCAGACAAAGATTACCACACAATGGCTGTTGTGATTTGTGGTTGGCAGGTTGTGAAAATATTGGAAATGGCAGAAATGTTAGGTCAGCGGAGTGCAGGAACAGCCCGAGGTGAAGGAAAATGGAGGCACCTGCCTCGGCAGTTACACTGAAGATAGATAGTCGTGTGCCTTTAACTAAGCGGCAAGGCTCATTGGCACTGCAAATGTTTAAAATCGTGTGAGTCAGTACAGAGGAATGTAAAAGTATTTAGGGCTTTCAAAGTTAAGGCACTGCTGCAAACTCGGCGAGTTCTCCTCGGCAGTGGCGGCCAGTCCACAAGGGGTACAGGTGCACTGCCCCCCAGCTCACACCATCTGTGTGGCCACACACTGTACGGGGCACTGGACCAATAGGTTTCTACCAGGTCTGTTACCCACTCACAGGCACGTGACCACATTCCGAGGCCCCAATTGGCCAGTTTTATATTGTCCTCTAGGTGCGAGCCCTCCCACACTGCGATGCCAGTGAATTGGCATCGGCTTCCAAAGAAGACCAGGTGAAGATGGAAGCTGTGGAAAGAAGACCAGGTGAAGATGGAAGCTGTGGCATCAGACAGTCCAGGGGATCTCCGATGTAGGGTGAGTGCGGACCTGGAGGGGGCCGCCCGCACCCCCGCCCCCCAAAATCCTCCAGCACCAGCCGCCACTGCTCTTCGGTCACCATTGGAAGCACAGCAGATACCGGCCAATAGAAGCCTGCCAGCGCTCTATTTTCTGTATAGAAACAAAAGGGTGGCCGCAGATCAATGGCGTTGCTTGTGGTAAATCTTTGGGGAGGCAGTAAAAACATGTAGGTAGTTGGCGCTCTTATGCAGCAGCACTGCAGTCAGGAGGAACATTCTTGGGTCACTGGGGAATCTATCCCATTGGATGCCATCTTGGGTCAGGCAGAGCATTTTTAAGGCCCTTGCTCATAGATTTAGGGGTATTTGCTAATAGGTAGAGTAGGGACAGGTACCCCGCCTAGTAGAGACAGAACTAGAGGCAGGGAAAGGTTCCTGACGAGGAGGGAAAGCTTAGGGCTCGCAACTTCCCTAGACATCTGCCAGTTTGGGCACAAGACAGGCTGGCCACATTCTTCCCCTCTCTATAGATGCTGTCAGTTCGGCTGCTTTTGGAACCGTGAAGTGATCAGGGTTGGGTTGCCTTCCCACAGGTTAGTTGCCATGTTTATTACTTTTAGGCAAAAAAAACAAGACTTTAGCATTACTTTAAATCTTTCCTTTACCCTGACCTGGAAAATCTTCAGTAGCCGCCAGGTGGGCTGGTAGTTCCTGAGGTCAGTGGAACTAGGATTAATGCCTACAGTAGAGTGATGCCCCGTACACACGGTCGGACTTTGTTCGGACATTCCGACAACAAAATCCTAGGATTTTTTCCGACGGATGTTGGCTCAAACTTGTCTTGCATACACACGGTCACACAAAGTTGTCGGAAAATCCGATCGTTCTGAACGCGGTGACGTAAAACACGTACGTCGGGACTATAAACGGGGCAGTGGCTAATAGCTTTCATCTCTTTATTTATTCTGAGCATGCGTGGCACTTTGTCCGTCCGATTTGTGTACACACGATCGGAATTTCCGACAACGGATTTTGTTGTCGGAAAATTTTATAGCCTGCTCTCAAACTTTGTGTGTCGGAAAATCCGAAGGAAAATGTGTGATGGAGCCTACACACGGTCGGAATTTCCGACAACGAGGTCCTATCACACATTTTCCGTCGGAAAATCCAACCGTGTGTACGGGGCGTTAGAGATACTCATGTATGCAACCTACAACATTGACTGGGGTGCTGACATTCCAGGACAGGTAAGTGTCCTAATATTAAAAGTCATCAGCTACAGTATGTGTAGCTGCTGGCTTTTTATTTTTTGCTGGGGGGGGGACTCCGCTTTAAGAGGCTTTTGTCTATCTATCAGTGTTCAGGAAGAAAGACAGTTCTGGAAGCGTGTACAGTGCCTTGAAAAAGTATTCACACCCCTTGAAATTTTCCACATTTTGTCATGTTAAAACCAAAGTACGTGAATGTATGTTATTGGGATTTTTTTTTTGATAGACCAACACAAAGTGGCAGATAATTGTGAAGTGATAGAAAAATAATAAATAGTTTTAAATTTTTGTTTACAAATAAATATCTAAAAGTGTGGCGTGCATTTGTATTCAGTTCCCTTTACTCTGATACCCCTAACTAAAATTTAGTTGAACCAATTGCCTTCAGAAGTCACATAATTAGTAAATAGAGTGTTCCTGTGTTTAATTTAATCTCAGTATAAATACAGCTGTTCTGTGAAGCCCTCAGAGGTTTGTTAGAGAACCTTAGTGAACAAACAGCATCATGAAGGCCAAGGAATACATCAGACAGGTCAGGGATACAGTGGTGGAGAAGTTTAAAGCAGGGTTAGGTTATAAAAAAATATCCCAAGCTTTGAACATCTCACATAGCTCTGTTCAATCCATCATTCAAAAATGGAAAGAGTATGACACAACTACAAGCCTACCAAGACATGGCTGTCCACCTAAACTGACAGGCCAGGCAAGGAGAGCATTAATCAGAGAAGCAGCCAAGAGGCCCATGGTAACTCTGGAGGAGCTGCAGAGATCCACAGCTCAGGTGGGAGAATCTGTCCACAGGACAACTATTAGTCGTGCTCTCCACATATCTGGCCAGAGTGACCAGAAGAAAACCATTGTGAAGAAAGCCATAAGAAGTCCCGTTTGCAGTTTGCGAGAAGCCATGTGGGGACACAGCAAACATGTGGAAGAAGGTGCTCTGGTCAGATGAGACCAAAATTTAACTTTTTGGCCTAAAAGATAACGCTATGTGTGGCAGGAAAATGACCACTGTACATCACCCTCAACACCATCCTCACCGTGAAACATGGTGGTGGCAGCATCATGTTGTGGGGATGCTTTTCTTCAGGCAGGGACAGGGAAGCTGGTCAGAGTTGATGGGAATGTGGATGGAGCCAAATACAGGGCAATCTTAGAAGAAAACCTGTAAGAATCTGCAAAAGACTTGAGACTGGGGTGGAGTTTCCCTTCCAGCAGGACAACGACCCTAAACATACAGCCAGAGCTACAATGGAATGGTTTAGATCAGGCATGTCCAAAGTCCGGCCCGCGGGCCAATGGCGGCCCGCGGTCCGGTTTCGGACGGCCCGCCTGGTAATTTTGACATATATATCTTTTGTGGCCCCCAACGAATCCCCGAGCGCCGGGGGCCATAAAAGATAGATATGCTGGCTGCCTTGGAGGGGGCGGGACAAGCGCCGTACAGGATACAGGAGAATTTCCTGTTTACACGGCGTCCTGTGTAAAAGGAAGTCCCGTCTCCTGCGCTGCCATTGGACAATTGTTTTGTCCATCATAGGAGGCGGGACTTTCAATTAAAGAGGCCGCCGTGTAAACAGGAATTTCTCCTGTATATCTGTTGGCGCTCGTCCCGCCCCCTCCCTGTCTCCTCCAAGGCTGCAGATGGACATGAATCAGGCTGCACTGACAGCAATGGTGAGTCTGCATTCATGTCAATGTGGTGGGGGCTGCCGTATTTATGTCAATGTGGTGGGGGCTGCATTCATGTCAATGTGGGGGCTGCATTCATGTGAATGTGGTGGGGGCTGCATTCATGTCAATACGGTGGGGGCTGCATTCATGTCAATACGGTGGGGGCTGCATTCATGTCAATACGGTGGGGGCTGCATTCATGTCAATACGGTGGGGGCTGCATTCATGTGAATGTGGTGGGGGCTGCATTCATGTCAATACGGTGGGGGCTGCATTCATGTCAATACGGTGGGGGCTGCATTCATGTCAATACGGTGGGGGCTGCATTCATGTGAATGTGGTGGGGGCTGCATTCATGTCAATACGGTGGGGGCTGCATTCATGTCAATACGGTGGGGGCTGCATTCATGTCAATACGGTGGGGGCTGCATTCATGTCAATACGGTGGGGGCTGCATTCATGTCAATACGGTGGGGGCTGCATTCATGTCAATACGGTGGGGGCTGCATTCATGTCAATACGGTGGGGGCTGCATTCATGTCAATACGGTGGGGGCTGCATTCATGTCAATACGGTGGGGGCTGCATTCATGTCAATGTGGTGGGGGCTGCATTCATGTCAATACGGTGGGGGCTGCATTCATGTCAATACGGTGGGGGCTGCATTCATGTCAATACGGTGGGGGCTGCATTCATGTCAATACGGTGGGGGCTGCATTCATGTCAATACGGTGGGGGCTGCATTCATGTCAATACGGTGGGGGCTGCATTCATGTCAATACGGTGGGGGCTGCATTCATGTCAATACGGTGGGGGCTGCATTCATGTCAATACGGTGGGGGCTGCATTCATGTGAATGTGGTGGGGGCTGCATTCATGTGAATGTGGTGGGGGCTGCATTCATGTCAATACGGTGGGGGCTGCATTCATGTCAATAAGGTGGGGGCTGCATTCATGTCAATACGGTGGGGGCTGCATTCATGTTAATGTGGTGGGGGCTGCATTCATGTTAATGTGGTGGGGGCTGCATTCATGTCAATACGGTGGGGGCTGCATTCATGTCAATACGGTGGGGGCTGCATTCATGTCAATACGGTGGGGGCTGCATTCATGTCAATACGGTGGGGGCTGCATTCATGTCAATACAGTGGGGGCCACATTCATGGCAATGGAGTGGGGGCCGCAGATGGGCACTGATTAGGCTGCATTGATGGGCACTGACCCTTATTTTGCTTCACAGTTCTTTATTTAAAATATAAGATTTTTTTTCCTGAAACTTCATTTTTAAAGTGAAGGTGCATGTTATAAGCAGATTAAATCCGGTATATCCAAATAACACGCCCAAGCTCATCTATTCACCACACACAGCACAAAGGCAAGAGAATTCTTGTTGGGCCGTGTATTAGTGCTCGGATGGACACACTTAGACCAAATTTTAATGGTTTAAGAATGTCAGGCAAAATGGTCGGCCCTCAAGCATGTTCTATTCATCAAATCTGGCCCTCTTGGAAAAAAGATTGGACACCCCTGGTTTAGATCAAAGCATATTCGTGTGTTAGAATGGCCCAGTCAAAGTCCAGACCTATATCCAATTGAGAATCTGTGGCAAGACTTGAAAATTGCTGTTCACAGACGCTCTCCATCCAATCTGACAGAGCTTGAGCTATTCTGCAAAGAAGAATGGGCAAAAATATCACTCTCTAGATGTGCAGAGCTGGTAGAGACATCCCCAAAAAGACTTGCAGATGTAATTGCAGTGAAAGGAGGTTCTACAAAGTATTGACTCAGGGGGGCTGAATACAAATGCATGCCACAATTTTCACATATTGATTTGTAAAACCTTTTGAAAACCATTTATCATTTTCCTTCCACTTCACAATTATGTTCCACTTTGTGTTGTTCTATCACATAAAATCCCAATAAAATACATTTACGTTTTTGGTTGTAACATGACAAAATGTGGAAAATTTCAAGGGGTATGAATACTTTTTCAAGGCACTGTACATAGGTAGGAAGTTGTCCCTGGTTTTGCTGCTATCAAATTGGGCATCCCATAATTCCTATCCCCCATTATTACCCCTAATAAAACATAAAAACCAAGCTCAGAGACTGTTCCTCATGTCTGGAGAAAGTGTGGAGAATACTTGTTGCCTGTCTGTGCAGGAGGGGGGAACCCAGTTACCAGCGGCTCCTTCCTGGGTGAGCGCTACAGGAACATCACCCGGCCTGGAGCGGCCGACCACTCCCAGTAGAACTACTATGAGCAGGTGGCAAGCGGTTAAATTCGATTTTTTTTTTTTTTTGCGCCCAGGGTTCAGCTCCAAGTTTCCTGTTATTGAACCACTTCCAATCAGTAGTGTATTTAGGTTTTGTGCTGCCCTAGGCCTGACTAAACTCGCGCACCCCCTAATTTAAATATGACCCACCCCCTTCCTGTCAACACCACACCCCTTGCTGTATAAGACCCACCCTGAAATTTTCGAGTGGGTACACTAGTTCTGAGGGCCTGGGGGGGGGCGCAATGCATTCCCTTATCTTGCATAGATTTCCTCTCACTTCCTGTTTGGCTATGGGGCAGGAAGTGAAGGGAAATCTCTGCAATGGGACAGGGATGGTAAAAAATAAACTGACAGGGGCTATAACCCTCCCTTATGCTTTCAAAAATGAAAAAGAAAGTGTTGCCTATAGCACTACTTTAAGCACAAATTTCTGATAATTTTATGGAGAGGACCAAGAAGATATAACCATGCTAATGGTGCAGCAGAAAACATAAAGTACAGTGAGGAAGGTTTGTGGTCTAGGATGAGAGGACAGTCAGAATTACAAGTGGCGCCCCCCCCCCCCCCCCCCCCCCCCCAGTTGCGGAATGCCAGCCGCTCGCATACCGGAAGCAGTGAAGCTTTGTGGGGGAGCTAGACTAACTTGCCTCTCAGCCCAGTCCGCCCTATAAGACTGGTGCTACACTAACAGTGTAGCACAAGCTGGCAGGGACTCTTTCTGTGCTGCCCCCCTGCAAAGTGCTGCCCTAGGCCTGGGCCTTGTTGGCCTAGGCTGGGATACAGCATTGCTTCCAATAGTAACTATTAGTTTTGGCAATGCAACAGCAAGAAAAAACTAGCAGTTGTAACCAATGTATATGCCTGAGGAGTGTTCCCTGGTTTAAAGGTCTTGTGCCGTCACTGTGGGGAAAAGAACATAAAATGGAGAATAGGCTTTCAATACCCTAGAGGGCATGGCAGATCTCATTGGCCATACTAAGGTTGGGCGGCCCATGGAATGACTGAGTTTCAGGAGGACACAGCATACAAAAAAGCCTGTGATTCCCACTTTAAAGTACATTTACCACTTTACTGTATAAAATTGAATGTACCATACCACAGTGTGTTATAATAAATGTAATTTCTTTCATGAAATACTGTTTTTACAGTTTTTTAATATGTTTTTACATTTGGTCCTGCTGATCCACTGCAGCCACTTTCAGGGGTTGATTTACGAAAGCAAAATAGACTGCGTACTTTACAAGTGCAGTTGCTCCAGTGCTTAGTAAATGAGGTGAAGCTGTACTTTGCAAAGTACACATTCACACACAAGGAATAAAAAAAAAAAAAAAAAAGCATTTTTTGCTTGCAAATGATTGGATGATGGAAATCAGCAGAGCTTCACTATATTTACTAAGCTCTGAAGCAACTGCCCTTGCAAAGTGCACAGTCTTGACTGCACATCATCTCCCTGGACCAGGGAGCAGGAGCGGCCGGTCCATAAGGGGCGCAGGGGCGCCGCTCCCCTAGTTTGCATGCGGGGTGCCGGACTCATAGGTTTCATGATTAGAGCCTGAGGCTCTAATTGGCTTGAAAAATGTTGGGCTCGGGGCGCAGATACCACCCACTTGTGACACTAGCGAGTCAATATTCGCTATTGTCTTCCGGCTTCTCCTCCCGGCCAATCAGGACAGGAGGCGGATCGGGTTGGCAGCGAGGAGAAGCCGAGGGAGGTGCCGCAACCATGGAGGGGTGAGTACAGACTGGGGGGTTGTTTTGCCACCTCCCCAAAAAAGTTTAGCACCAGCCGCCACTGTTCCATAGACTGACAATAATGGACCATGCATGCCCAATGGGGTGGATTTACTAAAAGCAAATAGACTGCGCACTTTGCAAGTGCAGTTGCTCCAGAGCTTAGTAAATGAAGGGAAGCTTTTCTTCGCAAAGAATGCCCAATCAAATGTAAGGAAAATAATTTAAAAAAACTGAAATTTTGCTTGCACATGATCGGATGATGGGGGTCAGCAGAGCTTCCCCTCATTTACTAAGCTCGGGAGCAACTGCACTTGCCAAGTGCACAGCCTATTTGTCTTTAGAAAATGAACGTGTGTCAGCACTTCCACTTAGAGACTCCATCAAGGGCATATAGAACAAGTTGACAACGCAGGAGCACAACTGGGAGACAATTGTCACCCCATGACAGGAGGAGCCTGAACAATGACCTTTATGGCAGGATCACTAGGTACTCTTTTAATAAAGCTTATATGTGATTTTTGTGATTAAGTTTGCAACTATTTTAACCACTTCAGTTCGAGAAGATTTACCCCCCTTCCTGACCAGGCCATTTTTTGCGATATGGCACTGCATAATTTTAACTGACAATTGCGCGGTTGTGCGACGCTGTACCCTAATAAAATGTTTGTCCTTTTTTTTCCCCTACAAATAGAGCTTTCTTTTGGGGGTATTTGATCACCTCTGTTGTTTTTATTTTTTGCGCTATAAACAAAAAAAGACCGACCATCTTGAAAAAAAAAAAAACTATTTTTTTTACTTTCTGCTATAAAACATATCCAATAAAAAATGTAAAAAATCGAATTTCTTCATCAATTTAGGCCAATATTTATTCTGTTACATGTTTTTGGTTAAAAAAAAAAAAAAAATCCCAATAAGCGTCTATTGATTAGTCTGCGCAAAAGTTAAAGCGTCTAAAAACTATCGAATATTTTTATTTATTTTTTAGCTTTTACTAGTAATGGTGGCAATCAGCGACTTATAGCGGCGGACAAATCGGACAACTAACTGACACTTTCAACACTTTTTGGGAACCAGTGACAAAAATGCAGTGATCAGTGCTAAAAAATATGCAATGTCACTGTACTAATGACACTGGCAGGGAAGGGGGTAACATCAGGGGCGATCAAAGGGTTAAATGTGTTCCTAGGGAGTGCTTACTAACTGTGGGGGAGGTGCTCTGACTGGGGGAAAGTAAAGATCCGTGTTCCTGCTTAGCAGAAACACAGGATCAGTACATTCCCCTCTCACAGAACGACAGTCTGCATAGCTCTCAACTGTCCCTGATTTCGAAGGACTGTCCCTCATTCGGAACAAAGTCCCTCTGTCCCTCTTTCCTCCTCATTTGTCCCTCATTTTGGTCTGATCTATATAGTTGTATATAAAATGCACTGCTTATCTATCAGAAAGTGTTTCCCAGTGCTAAACCTTTCATCTAATTTCTAAATGACTGCATTTGCAAATTCCAAAAACCAATATAAAAGAATAGTAGTTGTAAAAAAAGCACTTGTGGGTTTAGCCGACCATTTTTTTTGTACAATTCGCCTTTAAGAGGGAGTGGCAGGGGATGTGTCCTACGCCTCCATACTTTTGCTAAGTTATCCCTTGTTCCCATTTCAGAAAGTTGGGAGGTATGAGTCTGCCTTGTTTACATTGGCAGACCGCTGTTCTGCCTGTCTCCTGAACGAACGCTGATTGGCTCCCGCTGTGTCCAATCACAGTGGGAGCTGGCTGCCGGCAGGATGCGTGCGCGCACCCCAGCCTCGGAAGTGTCAGATCACGTACGTATATATGTGCGTTGGGGCAGTCCGCAAGCGGTTAAAGAGGATCTGAATTCAAGATTCGCTATCCTATAGGTAACATTGAGAAATGTTAAATGTTCCTAAGCATTACCATGCAAGATTTATCTTCAGCCTTAAAGTGGTTGTAAACCCTCACAATATACACAGTGAAGTGAATAGCCTCAGATGATACGCAAAGATGAAACGAATCCTCCTACTTAAGTTTTACTTGTTTATCTGCAATCTTCTCCTTTGTAATCAAAGTGCTGATCTTAGATTAAATCCTTCTGCATTTTTCAGTATCACAGGGGAGGGGGTGGAGAGCTGCAGTTACAGCTCTTGTATACACCATGTGAGAGCTGACTGAAGGAAAGGAACACCCCTCCCCTCTTCACATACAGCAGAACTGTGTTCTGAATAGACAAGCTGTGTGCTGAGCTCTCCTCCCCGTCACAAATTTTATCTCACATGTCGGGAATACTTATCAGAAATGACTCATGCTGATAAGAGAGTAATGAAGCACCAAAGAAAAACTAAACTTATGGGCCAATTTACTAAAGGCAATTAGACTGTGCACTTCGCAAAGTTGCCTGCTGCAAGTGCAGTTGCTCCAGAGCTTAGTAAATGAGGTGAACCTTCATTTTGCAAAAAAATACCCAATCGAGTGCAAGGAAAATGAAAAACACTGCATTTTTGCTTGCGCATGATTGGATGATGGAAGTCAGCAGAGCTTCTGCTCATTTACTAAACTCCTGAGCAACTGCACTTTGAAAAGTGCACAGTCTGTGTAACTTTAGTAAATCCACCCCTAAGATCTTTGGAGATGGACAAGTAAACACTACAGATACTGTATATGTGCTTTGTTCAGATTTCATGACTGAGGTGTACAACCACTTTAAAGTGGAAAAGGGGTTTAATTATTCTTCAAAATGCCCCCTCCCCTCCTACCCATCCTGCCTAGCCTGTATTACAAAATACACTCTTGTGATCCAGCAGCATCATCTCTCCTGTGTTAGTAAGAGGCTGCTGTAGGGATGAGGAGGGAGCGCCGACAATGCCCGTGGGTGACAACACAGCTCCCAGAATTCCCACACCCCTACCCCAGGTCAGAGCTGTAGGATCATGTGACCGAACCAAAGCAGATTAAAAACAGGTAAGTACACAGATTTTTTTAATACGGGTTAGGCAGGATAGGTACGGTAGGAGGAGAGAATAGTTATTATACATATGTTTTTCTTCCACTTTAAACTCCTCCTGAAAAACAGCATTGGATTTCCAGCAGAGGCGGCTCTCCAATTAGGCAAATTAGGCGATCGCCTCAGGCCTCGCCATCATAGGGGCCTCGCCATCACCGAATTTGCCTGATATGTGCCGCCGGCAAATGACAGGAGCGGGTCCGAGGAGACCTCCTTCACCCTCCTGCTCGAGCCGCCGCGAAAAGACTGGAGGGCATTCCCTCTCTCTCTCTGCTTCCTGCCCATCCCCCCTCCTTCCTCCTGTCAGAGTTGAGCAGAGCAGCAGAAAAAGGGTCTGTGTGGAGAGAGAAGCTGCTGCGGGGTCTTCTCCCCCCCCCCCTCTCCTCCTCTCAGCACTGTACTTTGTTTCTTCCCCCTCCTTCTTATTGGACAAGGGGGAAAAAAAACACTAAAATGAAACAGAGGAGGATTGTGGGAAATGTAGTCTCGAGTGGTGGACATTGCAAAACTAAGGGAAGAAACTGCAGGCCCCAGCATGCCCAGCTGAAGAGGAGGGAGAGAGATCCAGAATCCCGGGGGAATTTTGGGGAAGTGCACCCAGAACTCCATCAGAGAGAGAGAATCCCACTGCACTGCACCATCAGAGAGAGAGAATCCCACTGCACTGCACCACCACAGAGAAATCCACACTGCCTATCACCATCACTTCTGAAGAAAGGCATGAAGTTATTTCCAGAATACAGATCTGGGCACCACCCAGTGGAGTCGCCACAGGCAACCCAGAATGAGCCAACTCCTGATCAGAGGAACCATTGTTGCTGTATCCTCAGGTCAGGTAAGAGGGCCAGTCGGCCATTATCTTCTGCCATCTATAGGAACTGCCCACCCTGGTATTCTTTGGCCCTAATACTGCCCGCAGGCCCTATTCACAGCTGCAAGAGATGAAGATTTAGGACTTAGTGCTAGTTCACACTGCAGCGATGTTCAACATCGGATGTGATTTGTACCACACTGCAGTGCAGATCACATGCGACTTCTATGCGATTTCAGCCATACATATTGTATGGCTGGATTTGTATCGCATTTGGAAAAAACTCGCACAGGACCTCTTTTCTGATCTGCAGCAGAATCGGAACGCGTGGGTGTTCACATCAATGTGATCTGATTCCTGTCCGAATTTGCAGTTTACACTGCGATATGCAAACTGATTTGGGGGTGTCATTAACTTTGTATTGACCCTCCAAGCAGTTCACATAGGGCAGTGTGAACTGCCACCGGGAGACATACGATGCGGGAACCCGCAGCGGATTCGCTGTAGTGTGAACCAACACTTAGGCTCGGTTCACACTGGTGCGATGCGAGAACCCTGTGAATCCACTGCCGGTTCCTGCATCGCACCTGACTCGGTTCACACTGCCTTATGCGAACCGCTGAAAGTGTCAATGCAAAGTTAATGACACCCCCAGATCGGTTCACATATTGCTGTGTAAACTGTCAATTTAGACATGAATCATGCGATCCGATTCTGGTGTGGACCAAAAAAAGGGTCCTGCATGACCTTGGTCCAAATGCGATGCAAATTCAGCAATACTATCTGTATGGCAAAAAATCACATAGCACAGACTTCACATGTGATTTGCACTGCAGTGTGGTGCGAATCACATGTGAATCGAGCCTAAAGACTGCCCTATAACTGTAGTGGCCCTAGGGCTATGGCCAGCACTACCATATGGTGGCTTAAGCAGCCACCTCAGGGCACCAGGATAGGGGGGCAGTAAAATCCTAATCCCCAGCCCCTATAGCAGCTCGGAGTGTGTGTACTATAGTAAAGCTGACTGTCGCCTTTCATCTGGAAGTGTTACAATTGGCTGGGAAGCCGCCTATCACTTCCACCACTGACACAATGTGCAACCCCCTTCACCATGTTTACCGGGCACCACTGTCCCACCTGCGGGCCCGGTGCTGTCATGATGGGTGGCACTGGGAAGGGCGGCCGTAGCTCAGCAGACCTTCATCCACTCAGCCACCCTCCTGTACACAGACCGTGAAGTGTCATGTATGACGTCAGGGGCAGGCTGGGCCGGGGGGGGCAGAGTGCCCCCTAGGCCACTCTATGTTGAAAACAGCTGGCAGCTGCTGCCCGCTGCCTTTTTTTTTTTCTTCTGTAGGAAATTGGGCCGGCGGCCCATCCGGCTGCTGTTGCATTCCGGGAGTTGTAGTCCGCGCTCAAGCTCCCAAGCAGGGCAGAGGAAACTACAACTCTGGTGAGTCTGCATTGATGGGCACTGATGAGGCTGCATTGATGGGCACTGATGAGGCGGCACTGGTGAGGCTGCATTGAAAAAGCAGGTGGGCATGGATGAGCTGATTTGGTGGTTCAATGGGCCACTTGACTGGACAGGCTTCCAGCCCTCCCCTGTATGACGTCACTTCCTGGACCAGGGATAAGTAAACGAAAATCCTTGCACTGGCCCTGCACAGTTTGTTGTTGCCATTTAAAGGAAAACAATTAGGAAACTGCTATTCCTTTAAACATGTTTAGATTACAGTTGTGTTGCTAAATATTGTTTTACCTATTCTCGTATTGATTTTTTTTGCTATTGATATAGAGCTGCTTTTATAGATATATTTGTTTACCTTTATTACCTGAGGGTAGTTCTACTCTGCTTTGTGAACTGGATTTTTTATCATTTATGCAAGTTCCTAATTCTAGACAAATAGTGTCTACCACTAAACACGTGTGTAATTGTTTATTGCCTATATCCTACAGTAAGGTGAAAGGTACTATACGCTATGTGTGTCTGTAGTGATTCAATCAACCAGGTGTGTCAGAGGGGCTGAAGGTGTTCTTGGAGTTGAGGCGCAGAACAGGGAACCCAAAATTACCAAGCGGCTCCTTCAGGGGTAGTGCAACACACATTACCCCAGTTTTGATTGACAGGGGACCTTAACACCGCTGTGCTCAGGCAGCATTAAGAGCCCTGACTCACTTAAGTGTGCCGAACATCTGATCTGCAGCCCTTTATTTTAGAGATGACAGGACATCTTAATGCCTCTGTATGCAGGCAACGTTAAAAGCCCTGTTACACTCACTTCTCGCGTAACCTAAGACTCCTGATGTTCTGCCTACCAGCCAATGAGGAGTGATGTTGCGTCTGCGCACGTCACTTTTCCCATCCACCGCACGAGCATCTCAATCTGGGAAGGCCTGCTGCATAGTTCAAGGGCATCAGTGGGACCTCATGTCGAAGTTTTGCCTAAGGCCTCACAAAGCCTAGAGCCGCCTCTGATAGGGGGATATATATAGGTGAGGGGTGAAGAGGGGTATATAGTATATGGGGGAAGAGGGAAGTATATAGATAGTATATGGAGGGGGAAGGGAGTATATAGATAGTATATAGGTGGGGTATACAGATAGTTTATAGGTGGGGGATATATATATATATATACTGACTCTTGAAGGCCTGCAGGAAGAGGCGGTGTGGGATCTGCTCCATCTTGGTCCCCCGGGGGTGGTCCGGTGTTGGAAGGGCTGTCATGTTTCTTATGTGCCATGGAGGGGGTCACACAATCACTCCTTGTAGACCTGCCTACTGCGCGCTCTACCCGCCCCCCTCATTGGCCGTCCTCTTTCTCCTCCGCGACGCTCATTGGCCGACAACCTGCTCCTCCGCGCCGCTCATTGGCCGCCACGCTGCTACTCATTAGCCCACCCACCTGTCCGTCACCCGTGGGCATGCTCTAAGCTTCATCATAGCAACTGCGGGAAGAGGAGGAGCGCGAGGCATGCCGGGAGAAAGGGGCGGAGCCGAGTAAAGAGCGCAAATCTGACTGACTCCTCACAGGAATCCCCGGATATAGAGGTGTGACGTATGTACTCTGTATATACTATATATCCACTGTCCTATATATATCTCTATATACTATATCACCCATATATACCCTGATATAGAGATGTGATCTGTGTAATCTCTGTATATACTATAAATCCACTGTCATATATATATATATATATATATATATATATATATATACATACTCTGCCAATACCCTGCCATACCCTGCCAATACTCTGCAATGCCCTGACAATACTCTGCAATACTCTGCAATACTCTGCCAATACCCTGCCATACCCTGCCAATACTCTGCAATGCCCTGACAATACTCTGCAATGCCCTGACAATACTCTGCAATACTCTGCAATGCCCTGCCAATACTCTGCAATGCCCTGCCAATACCCTGCCAATACCCTGCCAATACTCTGCCAATACTCTGCAATGCCCTGCCAATACTCTGCAATGCCCTGCCAATACTCTGCCATACCCTGCCAATACTCTGCAATACCCTGCCAATACTCTGCAATGCCCTGCCAATACCCTGCCAATACTCTGCCATACCCTGCCAATACTCTGCCATACCCTGCCAATACTCTGCCAATACCCTGCCAATACCTTGCCAATACCCTGCCAATACCCTGCCATACCCTGCCAATACTCTGCCATACCCTGCCATACCCTGCCAATACTCTGCAATACCCTGCCAATACTCTGCCAATACCCTGCCAATACCCTGCCATACCCTGCCAATACTCTGCAATACCCTGCCAATACTTGCCAATACTCTGCAATACCCTGCCAATACTCTGCCATACCCTGCCAATACTCTGCCATGCCCTGCCAATACTCTGCCATGCTCTGCCAATACTCTGCAATACCCTGCCAATACTCGCCAATACTCTGCAATACCCTGCCAATACTCTGCCATACCCTGCCAATACTCTGCCATACCCTGCCAATACTCGCCAATACTCTGCAATACCCTGCCAATACTCTGCAATGCCCTGCCAATATTCTGCCAATACTCTGCAATGCCCTGCCAATACTCTGCCAATACTCTGCAATACTCTGCCAATACTCTGCAATACTCTGCAATACCCTGCCAATATATTATTACAGTGGGGGAGATTTTTTTTTGTTGATCCGAGGAACGATCCGAACTGTGAGTTTTTTGATCCGTTGCACCCCTAATCTCTATATACTATATCCCCCGTATATACCCAGATATAGAGATGTGACCTGTGTACTCTCTGTATATGTACACTCCAATGTCCCCATTACAGTCTATGACTGGGCCCAGGAGCTGACACTCCAATGTCCCCACTATAGTCTATGACTGAGCCCAAGAGCTGACACTCTGATGTCCCCACTATAGTCTATGGCTGAGCCCAGGAGCTGACACTCCAATGTCCCCACTATAGTCTATGACTGAGCCCAAGAGCTGACACTCTGATGTCCCCACTATAGTCTATGGCTGAGCCCAGGAGCTGACACTCCAATGTCCCCACTATAGTCTATGACTGAGCCCAGGACCTGACACTCTGATGTCCCTACTATAGTTTATGGCTGAGCCCAGGAGCTGACACTGTAATGTCCCCACTATAGTCTATGACTGAGCCCAGGAGCTGACACTCTAATGTCCCCACTATAGTCTATGACTGGGCCCAGGAGCTGACACTCCAATGTCCCCACTATAGTCTATGACTGAGCCCAGGAGCTCACACTATAATGTCCCCACTATAGTCTATGACTGAGCCCAGGAGCTGACACTCTAATGTCCCCCTATATTCTATGAATGAGACCAGGAGCTGACACTCTAATGTCCTCACTATAGTCTATGACTGAGCCCAGGAGCTGACACTCTAATGTCCCCACTATAATCTATGACTGAGCCCAGGAGCTGACACTCTAATGTCCCCAGTGCAGTCTATGACTGAGCCTCTAATCTTTATCTGTTTGAACCTTTGCCAGGAAATGCGGAGTTGTCGGAGTGTGGGGAGTCGTGCCGCGCTCCAGTGAGATTTTGGCAGACCTTCGGAGAAAGGTGGCTGAAGTCTATCAGTCTGGACAGGGTTACACCACCATCTCCAAGGCCCTGGACCTCAATCGGACTACGGTCAGAGCCATTCTCACTATAGTCTATTACTGAGCCCAGGAGCTGACACTCCAATGTCCCTACTATAGTTTATGGCTGAGCCCAGGAGCTGACACTCTAATGTCCCCACTATAGTCTATGACTGAGCCCAGGAGCTGACACTCTAATGTCCCCACTATAGTCTATGACTGAGCCCAGGAGCTGACACTCTAATGTCCCCACTATAGTCTATGACTGAGCCCAGGAGCTGACACTCTAATGTCCCCAGTGCAGTCTATGACTGAGCCTCTAATCTTTATCTGTTTGAACCTTTGCCAGGAAATGCGGAGTTGTCGGAGTGTGGGGAGTCGTGCCGCGCTCTAGTGAGATTTCGGCAGACATTCGGAGAAAGGTGGCTGAAGTCTATCAGTCTGGACAGGGTTACACCACCATCTCCAAGGCCCTGGACCTCAATCGGACTACGGTCAGAGCCATTCTCACTATAGTCTATTACTGAGCCCAGGAGCTGACACTCCAATGTCCCTACTATAGTTTATGGCTGAGCCCAGGAGCTGACACTCTAATGTCCCCACTATAGTCTATGACTGAGCCCAGGAGCTGACACTCTAATGTCCCCACTATAGTCTATTACTGGGCCCAGGAGCTGACACTCCAATGTCCCCACTATAGTCTATGATTGAGCCCAGGAGCTGACACTCTAATGTCCCCACTATAGTCTATGACTGAGCCCAGGAGCTGACACTCTAAAGTCCCCACTATATTCTATGAATGAGACCAGGAGCTGACACTCTAATGTCCTCACTATAGTCTATGACTGAGCCCAGGAGCTGACACTCTAATGTCCCCACTATAGTCTATGACTGAGCCCAGGAGCTGACACTCTAATGTCCCCACTATAGTCTATGACTGAGCCCAGGAGCTGACACTCTAATGTCCCCAGTGCAGTCTATGACTGAGCCTCTAATCTTTATCTGTTTGAACCTTTGCCAGGAAATGCGGAGTTGTCGGAGTGTGGGGAGTCGTGCCGTGCTCTAGTGAGATTTCGGCAGACCTTCGGAGAAAGGTGGCTGAAGTCTATCAGTCTGGACAGGGTTACACCACCATCTCCAAGGCCCTGGACCTCAATCGGACTATGGTCAGAGCCATTCTCACCAAGTGGAAGAAGTTTGGAACGGTGGTGAATCTACCTAGGAGTGGTCGTCCTGCGAAAATCTCCCCCCAGGCCAGAAGGATCATCATCAGTGAAGTCAAGAAGAACCCTTCTGCCTCGTCCCGGGAACTGCAGGCCTCTCTGGCCTCGGCTCAGGTGAATGTTCATGACTCAACCATTAGAAAGACTCTGTGCAAAAACGGGAGAGTGGTGAGCCGGAAACCTCTCTTCCCTAAAAGGAACATGGCGGCTTGTCAGGAGTGCAGCGGAAATCTCCAGAATATCTCTACTCATCTCTGGAAGGGCGTTCTGTGCCACTAAGAATCAAAAGTCCACTGTGTTCAGAAAAGGTATATGATGTTCCAGAGTTCGTGTGGGACTAATACTGTTCTATGGAATCAGAATAAAGAATTCACTCACCACCAGTGTAAGGAGGTACTACCATGACCACCAGTGTACGGAGGTACTACCATGACCACCAGTGTACGGAGGTACTACCATGACCACCAGTGTACGGAGGTACTACCATGACCACCAGTGTACGGAGGTACTGCCATGACCACCAGTGTACGGAGGTACTACCATGACCACCAGTGTACGGAGGTACTGCCATGACCACCAGTGTACGGAGGTACTACCATGACCACCAGTGTACGGAGGTACTACCATGACCACCAGTGTACGGAGGTACTACCGTGACCACCAGTGTACGGAGGTACTACCATGACCACCAGTGTACGGAGGTACTACCATGACCACCAGTGTAAAGAGGTACTGCCATGGCCACCAGTGTACGGAGGTACTACCATGACCACCAGTGTACGGAGGTACTACCATTACCACCAGTGTAAAGAGGTACTGCCATGGCCACCAGTGTATGGAGGTACTACCATGACCACCAGTGTATGGAGGTACTGCCATGACCACCAGTGTACGGAGGTACTACCATGACCCCCAGTGTATGGAGGTACTACCATGACCACCAGTGTACGGAGGTACTGCCATGACCACCAGTGTAAAGAGGTACTGCCATGACCTCCTGTGTAAAGAGGTACTACCATGACCACCAGTGTACGGAGGTACTGCCATGACCACCAGTGTAAAGAGGTACTGCCATGACCACCAGTGTAAAGAGGTACTGCCATGACCACCAGTGTAAAGAGGTTCTACCATGACCAGCAGTGTACAGAGGTACTGCCATGACCACCAGTGTAAAGAGGTACTGCCATGACCACCAGTGTAAGGAGGTACTGCCATGACCACCAGTGTAAGGAGGGGATGTGTCTCTGGGGGTGTGTCTCTGTGGTTGTGTCACTGGGGTGTATCCCTGGGGGTGTGTCTATGGGGTGTATCCCTGGGGGTGTGTCTCTGGGGTGTATCCCTGGGGGTGTATCCCTGGGGGTGTGTCACTGGGGTGTATCCTTGGGGGTGTGTCTCTGGGGTGTATCCCTGGGGGTGTGTCACTGGGGTGTATTTTTTGGGGGGTGTCTCTGGGTTGTGTTTCTGGAGTGTATCTTTGGGGGGGGTATCTCTGGAGTGTATTTTTGGGGGGTGTCTCTGGGTTGTGTTTCTGGAGTGTATCTTTGGGAGTGTGTCTCTGGGTTGTGTCTCTGGGTTGTGTCTCTGGGGTGTATCCCGGGGGTGTGTCTCTGGAGGGGTGTATCCCTGGGGGTGTGTCTCTGGGGGGTGTATCCCTGGGGGTGTGTCTCTGAGGGGTGTGTCCCTGGCGGTGTGTCTCGGAGGTGTGTCTCTGGGGGTGTGTCTCTGGGGGGTGTATCCCTGGGGGTGTGTCTCGGAGGTGTGTCTCTGGGGGTGTGTCTCTGGGGGGGTGTATCCCTGGGGGGGTGTCTCGGAGGTGTGTCTCTGGGGGGTGTGTCTCTGGGGGGTGTCTCTGGGGGATGTGTCCCTGGGGGTGTGTCTCGGAGGTGTGTCTCTGGGGGGGTGTCTCTGGGGGGGTGTCTCTGGGGGTGTGTCTTGGATGTGTGTCTCTGGGCGGGTGTCTCTTGGGGGTGTGTCTCTGGGGGGGTGTGTCCCTGGGGGTGTGTCTCGGAGGTGTGTCTCGGGGGGGTGTCTCTGGGGGTGTGTCTTGGGGGGGTGTCTCCGGGGTGTGCCTCTGGGGGGTTGTCTCGGAGGTGTGTCTCTGGGGGTGTGTCTCGGAGGTGTTTCTCTGGGGGTGTGTCTCGGGGGTGTGTCTTTGGCGGTGTGTCTCGGGGGTATGTCTCTGGTGGGGTGTCTCGGGGGTGTGTCTCTGGGGGGGTGTCTCTGGGACATTGACACACCTGGAAATGGTTTCACATCCATATAAAATGTATATTTATTGTGAATAATAATGATATATAGGGAATAATATCGATTTACTTCCTGATGTGGTTTTGTATTTCCCCCCCTTTCATGCAGTGTCTCCGCCCCCCCAGAAGGTGAAGGACTTCCTCTCCTGGAGGTTCAGCTCTCTGATTCTGCAGATTTGTGACCACCAGAAGCAGATGGAATCCATTGTGTACTTTTTTGGTCAGCGTCACCTGAGGCTGTCTGATTCATCATGGAGCCTGACAAGTATGGATGGGGGGGATACCAGGGGACATCGCTGAATCTCTGAGGGGGGGGATACCAGGGGACATCGCTGAATCTCTGGGGGGGGGTGATACGAGGGGACATTGCAGAATCTCTGGGGGGGGGGGAATACCAGGGGACATCACTGAATCTCGGGGTTAATAGTACGTCCGCTGACACCAATGCTGGGGGTTATTGGTGCGTCCGCTGACAGCAATTCCGGTTTTAATAGTGCATCCGCTGACACCAATGCTGGGGGTTAATAGTACATCCGCTGACACCAATGCTGGGGGTTAATAGTGCGTCCGCTGACACTAATGCTGGGGGTTAATAGTGCATCCGCTGACACCAATGCCGGGGTTAATATTGCGTCCGCTGACAGCAATGCCGGGGTTAATAGTGCGTCCGCTGACACCAATGCTGGGGGTTAATAGTGCGTCTGCTGACACCAATGCTGGGGGTTAATAGTGCGTCTGCTGACACCAATGCTGGGGGTTAATAGTGCGTCCGCTGACACCAATGCAGGGGTTAATAGTGCGTCCGCTGACAGCAATGCGGGGGTTAATAGTGCGTCCGCTGACACCAATGCCGGGGTAAATAGTGCGACCGCTGACACCAATGCTGGGGGTTAATAGTGCGTCCGCTGACACCAATGCAGGGGTTAATAGTGCGTCCGCTGACAGCAATGCCAGGGTTAATAGTGCGTCCGCTGACACCAATGCTGGGGGTTAATAATGCGTCCGCTGACACCAATGCTGGGAGTTAATAGTGCGTCCGCTGACACCAATGCCGGGGTTAATAGTGCGTCCGCTGACACCAATGTTGGGGGTTAATAGTGTGTCCGCTGACACCAAATCTGGGGGTTAATAGTGCGTCCGCTGACACCAATGCTGGGAGTTAATAGTGCGTCCGCTGACACCAATGCCGGGGTTAATAGTGCGTCCACTGACACCAATGCCGGGGTTAATAGTGCGTTCGCTGACACCAATGCTGAGAGTTAATATTGCGTCCGCTGACACCAATGCCGGGGTTAATAGTGCGTCCGCTGACACCAATGCCGGGGTTAATAGTGCGTCCGCTGACACCAGTGCTGAGGGTTAATAGAGCGTCCGCTGACACCAATGCCGGTCCCAGTAACTCCTCTGACATACACCTGGATGACAAACCCCCAACAAGCATAGCGCCCCCCATTGATTTCAGTGCGTTGCCCTATGCCCCACAAGCCTGACAAAGTATCTCATGACGCGTTCTGCTTTGTTTTATTTCCCGCGCATTTTGCCACATTTCTTGTATTGGGGTCTCACGTTTTGGGGGGAAATTTACAATAAATGGCACTACAAGCGTGAGGCAGATATTTTTGCGTGTTCCGGGATTGCGTGGAAACGTGCATTTCTGTGCGCATTACCAGAACGCGCAGATGTGACCAAAGATGGTGGAAAGTTGTCACCGCGGCACGCCAAGTTCCACCATATTTCCATTTATATTCCTTTGTTCCCTGT
This sequence comes from Aquarana catesbeiana, assembly GCF_042186555.1. Lineage (NCBI taxonomy): Eukaryota > Metazoa > Chordata > Amphibia > Anura > Ranidae > Aquarana > Aquarana catesbeiana. The sequence goes on along the minus strand of NC_133329.1, from coordinate 80,895,991 downwards.
TCTAATTTTTCCTTTTTCCCAAGTATGGGGCATGAGTGATTGTCCATACAGAGCAGGAGATCTATGGGGGGGAGGGTGGTCAGTAGATCAATAGAGCATATGACTGGAAGCAGGGGGCCAAGACAAGGGGGGGCATGACCCAGGCATTATGCTCGGGGGCAGGGCACAGGTGACAGGCTCCCTCTCCTAGCACCTCCCCCACAACATTACGTCATACTCCTTCGCCCCGCCCCTACCTATTCTGCTCCACCCACTCCTCAGTCTGAATTCTCCTACACCGAGAGATTAGATGAGTCTCCTCCCACATAAAGTCCCTGGCTCCACCACAGGCTGATAGGTTCATGGAGCCTTCACTAACATGGCAGACCGCCCACAAGTCCTGGTCCATTGAGCAGCAGTCATTGGTTGCTAGAGATGCCGGCATGCCTAGCAACCAATGACTTCACGTGCCTGCTGTGTGCCCTGCAGCACATTTCTCCTGCCAGCTCCCACCTTCTGCCTGCCAGGCTATAGGGAGTTCTCCTACAGGTACACTGAGCTCTGTGATGGAGGCAACTATTCTATGGGGGCAGTTTGATGGGGCAATTAATCTATGGGGACACTGTAATGGGGCAACTGATCTATATATGTACTCTGATGGGGCAAGTGCTTTGTGGGGGTACACGGATGGGGCCAACTGATTTATGGGGGAATCCGAAATACAAAAATGTACTATACTTCAGCTTAGCAGTCCTCATATATGGTGGCTGCATTCGTTTTCTTTTCCCTTTGTCTTTGATCCTGCCAGTAACTTCCTGTCCTAGGGTGACAACACTCACTGTACTGAATCTATGGAAACGTTGTCACCGTAGGACAGAAAGTGTGTTTGGACTACAGAATACTCCCCCCTGTCTATAACATAGTGAGGTGATGTTTTGTAGTCCACATAGAGAACTGGGACTGAAAACAGTCCAGAGACAACAAGAGCAGAAAGTTCTGAGCTCTGTATATTTCCGGCAGGATGAAAAGTGACATTTTTTCACTTGTAGAAGGGATAGAAGAATACGGTATATTCTATATCTTCATGCAGACTTGTAAAGTTGCTGAGAGGTCCACTTTAAGGTCTGCCTGGAGTCCTGCTATGAAGCCTTGATTGCTGAGCTCTTCTTGTCCAGGATAGAGACTCTTATGTCTTCCCTTCTTCTTGTCACAGGAAGAATACCTCAGCTCCTTGTTAAGTGAATATCAAGAGAAAGATGAAGTGGAGCAACAAAGAGCGCTGTGTGCCAAAGCCTGTGGAAGATCCTCCAAGGGTAAGTACTAGCAGATAACAGCCCCTGCTTCACCACAGCGACACACTTTATTTTCTATCAAATCTAGAATGGAAATCACCTTGCCTTAAGTGTGGACCCCCGAGCAGAGGAAATATTTTGGGACTTACTGGGCATGGACACGTCGTGGCCTCCCCTTTCCAACCCTCTAACCACCCTATTGGTCTGTGTAGCTTCCTGTCATACATGTACTGCATTATGACCACTAGATGGAACTGAGGATCATCCTTATTTTCTTATTCCTGCTGGGGGGATGTCAACGTCAGGATGGGGGGTGTCGGTGTAATATTCCTGGGGGAACGTCAGTGTCAGGATGGGGGGTGTCGGTGTAATATTCCTGGGGGGACGTCAGTGTCAGGGTGGGGGGTGTCGGTGTAATATTCCTGCTGGGGGGACGTCAGTGTCAGGATGGGGGGGTGTCGGTGTAATATTCCTGCTGGGGGTATGGGTGTAATATTCATGTTGGGGGGGTATGGGTGTAATATTTCTGCTGGGGGGGTATGTGTGTAATATTCCTGCTGGGAGGGTGTCTGTGTAATATTCATGTTGGGTGGGTATGGGTGTAATATTCATGTTGGGGCTTGTCGGTGTAATATTCCTGATGGGGGAGTATGGGTGTAATATTCATGTTGGGGGGGTATGGGTGTATTATTCATGTTGGGGGGACGTTTGTGCAGGAAGTTCTTGTCGTATGATGGACACGGCGAGGATTTGGTCACACCTAGGTGTTCTGGATTCCCGAATCGGTGCAAAACGCAGCACACGCTTGCGATCCCTTTACTTTCAATATCATCCCAATCGAGGCGTGATTTTGCCGCGATTGTTGCCTGACGGCCTATGGGAAATAGGCGTCCCGCAATTTTTTTTTGTGATTTGTCAGGTGACAATATTGTCCCATGATTGGGGTGCCATTGAAAATAACTGGATCACAATCTGGAATCGAAGTAATTCCGCCCGCTATCCGGAAGGCCTAGGTGTGATCGCAGCCTAAGCGTCTTCTATCAGTTGCTGGGTTCACCTTCTATAGATTCTGGGGGAACATTTTCTTCCTCAAACATTCCACACATTTGCTTCATTCTTCATTCCACCCTTGTATAGCGCTTTTCTCTCTGAGGACTCCAAGTATTGGAGAAGGCGTTGGCCGGGAATCGAACCCGGGTCAGCTGCTTGAAAGGCAGCTATGCTCACCACTGCACCACCAACGCAAGGTAGCATGTCTTTGTAGTGTGGGAGGAAACCGGAGTACCCGGAGGAAACCCACGCAAGCACAGGGAGAACATGCAAACTCCATGCAGATAGTGTCCTGGTCAGGATTTGAACCATGGCCCCCAGTGCTGCAAGGCTAACCCCTAAGCCTCTGTGCTGCCTGTATGCGGCCTCTGTTCTCTAAGGCCCGCCCCCGCTGAACGGAGTTCATCAATTATGTCCACTCAAAGAGCCTCCAGAAGAAATCCAAACTTATCCTAAACTGCAATCTATGTATATAACAATCCAAAACACACCCAAAGAATACCGGCCTCCAACCTCCCCTCAGCCGGTCCAACACACGCCCAAGGGGGGGGGTATGGAAGAGGGAGAGAGGGAGGAAAGGAGGGGGGGAGGGAAGGTTAGGGGTAAGGAAGGGGTGTGGGGGTTCCCCCCAACCCTCACCCCCTTCTTTCTCCAACCTTCCCCCCCCCTTTTCCTCCCTCTCTCTTCCATACTCCCCCTTGTTCTTCAGGTGATTATGTTTTGGCGACATATTGTCGAACCTTAAAGCTTCTGCAGAAGCTACAGAAAGGTAAATAGAGGGCTGATGGGAAGACCCTCCGGTTACTGGAGTGGCAGCTCGCACCAGTGTAGGGACCTGTGTTGGTACAGCCGTACCTGGTCCCAGGGAGGCTTCCTCAGACTTTTTGTTGAGTCTTCTTCTAGGAACAGCCAATAGTCTTGTTTGTCCAGCTGCATTGATAGTTGTTGATTCAGAAGTTCCAAAAACGAAAATGGAGGGCTGATGGGAAAACCCTCTGGTTACTGAAGTGGCAGCCACCAGTGTAGGGACCTGTGTTGGTACAGCCATACCTGGTCCCTCGGGAGGGTTCCTTAGAATTTTTGTTGAGTCTTCTTCTAGGAACAGTCAATCATCTTGTTTGTCCATTTACATTCATAGTTGGTGATTCAGAAGCTCCAAAAAGGGAAATAGAGGGCTGATGGGAAGGCCCTCTAAATACTGGAGTGGCAGCCGCCACCAGTGTAGGGACCTGTGTTGGTACAGCCATACCTGGTCCCTCGGGAGGGTTCCTTCGAATTTTTGTTGAGTCTTCTTCTAGGAACAGTCAATCATCTTGTTTGTCCATTTACATTCATAGTTGGTGATTCAGAAGCTCCAAAAAGGGAAATAGAGGGCTGATGGGAAGGCCCTCTGAATACTGGAGTGGCAGCCGCCACCAGTGTAGGGACCTGTGTTGGTAAAGCCGTATCTGGTCCCTGGGAGGGTTCCTCAGACTTTTAGTTGAGTCTGTGATTCAGAAGCTGCTGATGAACGTCACATTCTGCCAAAGTCTCAGTGGTAACGCCACAATCTGCCGGTGTCTTAGTGGGAAAGTTACATTCTGCCCGAGTCTCAACAGAGTCGTTGCATGCTGGAGGAGTCTCGATGTGAATGACACGTGGTTGATTTAACATTTTTTCCACCCTTTTGGTTATTTTCTTTCCCAACAGAGCTGCACCGTGCTCATTAAAGTGCAGTCCATCCCTGCTGTAGAGCAAGTGACCAATTGAAAAGTCAGTCCAGGTCTCCATGAAGCCAAACCCCTCCTTCCTGCACCAATTCTTCAGCCACTTGCTAAGCTCCCTAAGCTCCTGTTGCCTCCTTGGAGTGGCTCGAGGTACAGGCAGTATTTCTGAAAATGCTGCCTTGGAGGTCCTTTTCTTCAATATAGCCCCTAAGTCCCTGAAATCATTTTGTAGGGTGCTCCATTTTCTTCTAATGTTGTCATTGGTTCCAATATGTACCATGACAACTGGATCCTCTCCAGCCCCATCCAACAATGCATCCATCCGATCTGCAATGTCCCGAACTCGTGCGACTGGGAAACAATATACTGTTCGTTGATCGCGGTCATTCTGACAGATTGCCCTCTCTGTCCCTCTAATAACAGAGTCCCCTACCACCAGGATCTGCCTATCCTTTTCTTTAAGCTTGCCCTCATCTTCATGGGAGGAGATATTCAAATGGCTGCCCTGGTATTTTGGTGGGTTCTCAACATGAACCTCACATTGTGCTGTAGTCTCAACATGAATGTGACATTCAGGTGGTGTCTCAATGTGAATGTCACATGCTGGTGGAGTATCTGTGTGAATGTCACATGCTGGTGGAGTATCTGTGTGAACGTCACATGCTGGTGGAGTCTCCGTGTGAACTACACATGCTGGTGGAGGCTCCGTGTGAACGTCACAAGCTGGTGGTGTCTCCGTGTGAACGTCACATGCTGGTGGCGTCTCCGTGTGAACGTCACATGCTAGTGGAATCTCCATGTGAACATCCCATGCTGGTGAAGTCTTCGTGTGAACGTCACATGCTGATGGTGTCTTCGTGTGAACGTCACATGCTGGTGGCGTCACCGTGTGAACGTCACATGCTGGTGGTGGATTTAACATTTTTTCCACCCTTTTGGTTATTTTCTTTCCCAACAGAGCTGCACCCTGCTCATTTAAGTGCAGTCCATCCCTGCTGTAGAGCAAGTGACCCATTGAAAAGTCAGTCCAGGTCTCCATGAAGCCAAACCCCTCCTTCCTGCACCAGTTCTTGAGCCACTTGCTAAGCTCCCTAAGCTCCTGTTGCCTCCTTGGTGTGGCTCGAGGTACAGGCAGTATTTCTGAAAATGCTGCCTTGGAGGTCCTTTTCTTCAATATGGCCCCTAAGTCCCTGAAATCATTTTGTAGGGTGCTCCATTTTCTTCTAATGTTGTCATTGGTTCCAATATGTACCATGACAACTGGATCCTCCCCAGCCCCATCCAACAATCCGTCCATCCGATCTGCAATGTCCCGAACTCGTGCGACTGGGAAACAATATACTGTTCGTTGATCACGGTCATTCTGACAGATTGCCCTCTCTGTCCCTCTAATAACAGAGTCCCCTACCACCAGGATCTGCCTATCCTTTTCTTTAGGCTTGCCCTCATCTTCATGGGAGGAGATATTCAAATGGCTTCCCTGGTATTTTGATGGGTTCTCAACATGAACCTCACATTGTGCTGTAGTCTCAACATGAATGTGACATTCAGGTGGTGTCTCAATGTGAATGTCACATGCTGGTGGAGTATCCGTGTGAATGTCACATGCTGGTGAAGTATCTGTGTGAACGTCACATGCTGGTGGAGTCTCCGTGTGAACTACACATGCTGGTGGAGGCTCCGTGTGAACGTCACAAGCTGGTGGTGTCTCCGTGTGAACGTCACATGCTGGTGGTGTCTCCGTGTGAACGTCACATGCTAGTGGAATCTCCATGTGAACATCCCATGCTGGTGAAGTCTCCGTGTTAACGTCACATGCTGGTGGTGTCTTCGTGTGAACGTCACATGCTGGTGGCATCTCCGTGTGAACGTCACATGCTGGTGGTGAATTTAACATTTTTTCCACCCTTTTGGTTATTTTCTTTCCCAACAGAGCTGCACCCTGCTCATTTAAGTGCAGTCCATCCCTGCTGTAGAGCAAGTGACCAATTGAAAAGTCAGTCCAGGTCTCCATGAAGCCAAACCCCTCCTTCCTGCACCAATTCTTCAGCCACTTGCTAAGCTCCCTAAGCTCCTGTTGCCTCCTTGGTGTGGCTCGAGGTACAGGCAGTATTTCTGAAAATGCTGCCTTGGAGGTCCTTTTCTTCAATATAGCCCCTAAGTCCCTGAAATCATTTTGTAGGGTGCTCCATTTTCTTCTAATGTTGTCATTGGTTCCAATATGTACCATGACAACTGGATCCTCCCCAGCCCCATCCAACAATCCGTCCATCCGATCTGCAATGTCCCGAACTCGTGCGACTGGGAAACAATATACTGTTCGTTGATCGCGGTCATTCTGACAGATTGCCCTCTCTGTCCCTCTAATAACAGAGTCCCCTACCACCAGGATCTGCCTATCCTTTTCTTTATGCTTGCCCACATCTTCATGGGAGGAGATATTCAAATGGCTGCCCTGGTATTTTGGTGGGTTCTCAACATGAACCTCACATTGTGCTGTAGTCTCAACATGAATGTGACATTCAGGTGGTGTCTCAATGTGAATGTCACATGCTGGTGGAGTATCCATGTGAATGCCACATGCTGGTGGAGTATCCTTGTGAACGTCACATGCTGGTGGAGTCTCCGTGTGAACTACACATGCTGGTGGAGGCTCCGTGTGAACATCACATGCTGGTGGTGTCTCCGTTTGAACGTTACATGCTGGTGGTGTCTCCGTGTGAACGTCACATGCTGGTGGTGTCTCCGTTTGAACATCACATGTTGGTGGAGTATCCTTGTGAACGTCACATGCTGGTGGAGTCTCCGTGTGAACTACACATGCTGGTGGAGGCTCCATGTAAACGTCACATGCTGGTGGTGTCTCCGTCTGAATGTCACATGCTGGTGGTGTCTCCGTGTGAACGTCACATGCTGGTGGTGTCTCAATGTGAATGTCACATGCTGGTGGAGTATCCGTGTGAATGTCACATGCTGGTGGAGTATCCTTGTGAACGTCACATGCTGGTGGAGTCTCCGTGTGAACTACACATGCTGGTGGAGGCTCCGTGTGAACGTCACATGCTGGTGGTGTCTCCGTTTGAACGTCACATGCTGGTGGTGTCTCCGTTTGAACGTCACATGCTGGTGGTGTCTCCGTGTGAACGTCACATGCTGGTGGAGTCTGCATGTGAACATCCCATGCTGGTGAAGTCTCTGTGTTAACGTCACATGCTGGTGGTGTCTCCATGTGAACGTCACATGCTGGTGGGGACTCCTTGTGAACGTTACATGCTGGTGGGGACTCCTTGTGAACGTCACATGCTGGTGGAGTCTCAATGTAGCTTTCATATTCTGTCTCGCTCACTGGGGTAGTCCTGCCTTGTGAGCTGTGTCTGCAGTAAATACCGCGTACATCTGCAATAAAAAAGAATCAGATTTAGCACCTTCACCTACAATATATATATATATATATATATATATATATATATATATATATATATATATATATATATACAACATAAAATTATGGAGAGAAAAGTTCAAAATTCCAGTGCAAGGGACAATAAATAATCCCAACATGACAGGGACACAGGGATGACTAATGGCCTTCATATAAAAATTTTGGTTGCCTGGCAGTTATGCCGACCCACTAAAATGAAAAAGGGGTCTGATTCTTCACTTTCGGGTGCGGTGGAGTAATCTGCAGTGCTTCTGTTTCTTATTATTAAACACCCGTGATGATGAATGCGGACATATTTAATAAATAGCATCCCCCAGGACACCTACAGTGTCCCATCTGATAACAAATAGAGATCATACACCCATCAGCATGACCAACATACACATAAGAAGGGCCTAAAGATCAAACCTACCATGCGTATCCTCAAAACTCACCGTAACTGTCAGAACAAAGACATAGCAGCCACCTCCTGCTCCATGGCCGGCTCTGTGGCTGGGGCCACCAGTCCCGTCTGGCCTGGTGGCCGCTATGTCTTTGTTCTGACAGATACGGTGAGTTTTAAGGATACGCTTGGTAGGTTTGATCTTCAAGCCCTTCTTATGTGTATGTTGGTCTTGGTGATGGGTGCATGATCTCTATTTGTTATCAGATGGGACACTGTAGGTGGCCTGGGTACCTCTTCTTACATCAGTTTTGGACCCTTTAGTAGTGTGCATTAGCTTGATTACATTCTATATACATGGTGAGTTTTATGTTCATGTTGTGTGCTTCTCTGTATAGTGCTGACCCTCATGGATATTCATTAGGGGTGCAACGGATCAAAAAACTCACGGTTCAGATCGTTCCTCGGATCAGGAGTCACAGTTCGGATCAACAAAAAAAATCTCCCCCACTGTAATATCCACAATCTCCCCCACTAATATATTAGCAGGGTATGGCAGGGTATTGCAGGGTATTGCAGGGTATTGGCAGGGTATTGGCGGGTATATTGGCAGAGTATTGGCAGGGTATTGGCACAGTATTGGCAGGGTATGGCAGAGTATTGGCAGGGTATGGAAGAGTATTGGCAGGGTATGAAAGAGTATTGGCAGGGTATGAAAGAGTATTGGCAGGGTATGGAAGAGTATTGGCAGGGTATGGCAGAGTATTGGCAGGGTATGGCAGGGTATGGCAGAGTATTGGCAGGGTATGGAAGAGTATTGGCAGGGCATTGCAGAGTATTGTCAGGGCATTGCAGAGTATTGTCAGGGCATTGCAGAGTATTGGCAGGAGTCACGGTTCGGATCAACAAAAAAAAAATCTCCCCCACTGTAATATCCACAATCTCCCCCACTGTAATATATTAGCAGGGTATGGCAGAGTATTGCAGGGTATTGGCGGGTATATTGGCAGAGTATTGGCAGGGTATTGGCAGGGTATTGGCAGGGTATGGCAGAGTATTGGCAGGGTATGGCAGAGTATTGGCAGGGTATGGCAGAGTATTGGCAGGGTATGGCAGAGTATTGGCAGGGTATGGAAGAGTATTGTCAGGGCATAGCAGAGTATTGTCAGGGCATAGCAGAGTATTGTCAGGGTATTGCAGAGTATTGTCAGGGCATTGCAGAGTATTGTCAGGGCATTGCAGAGTATTTGCAGGGCATTGCAGAGTATTGTCAGGGCATTGCAGAGTATTGGCAGGAGTCACGGTTCGGATCAACAAAAAAAAATCTCCCCCACTGTAATATCCACAATCTCCCCCACTGTAATATATTAGCAGGGTATGGCAGAGTATTGCAGGGTATTGGCGGGTATATTGGCAGAGTATTGGCAGAGTATTGGCAGGGTATGGCAGAGTATTGGCAGGGTATGGCAGAGTATTGTCAGGGTATGGAAGAGTATTGTCAGGGCATAGCAGAGTATTGTCAGGGTATTGCAGAGTATTGTCAGGGCATTGCAGAGTATTGTCAGGGCATTGCAGAGTATTGTCAGGGCATTGCAGAGTATTGTCAGGGTATTGCAGAGTATTGTCAGGGCATTGCAGAGTATTGTCAGGGCATTGGCAGGGCATTGCAGAGTATTGGCAGGGCATTGCAGAGTATTGGCAGGGCATTGCAGAGTATTGGCAGGAGTCACGGTTCGGATCAACAAAAAAAAATCTCCCCCACTGTAATATCCACAATCTCCCCCACTGTAATATATTAGCAGGGTATGGCAGAGTATTGCAGGGTATTGGCGGGTATATTGGCAGAGTATTGGCAGAGTATTGGCAGGGTATGGCAGAGTATTGGCAGGGTATGGCAGAGTATTGTCAGGGTATGGAAGAGTATTGTCAGGGCATAGCAGAGTATTGTCAGGGTATTGCAGAGTATTGTCAGGGCATTGCAGAGTATTGTCAGGGCATTGCAGAGTATTGTCAGGGCATTGCAGAGTATTGTCAGGGTATTGCAGAGTATTGTCAGGGCATTGCAGAGTATTGTCAGGGCATTGCAGAGTATTGTCAGGGCATTGGCAGGGCATTGCAGAGTATTGGCAGGGCATTGCAGAGTATTGGCAGGGCATTGCAGAGTATTGGCAGGAGTCACGGTTCGGATCAACAAAAAAAAATCTCCCCCACTGTAATATCCACAATCTCCCCCACTGTAATATATTAGCAGGGTATGGCAGAGTATTGCCGGGTATTGCAGGGTATTGCCGGGTATATTGGCAGAGTATTGGCAGGGTATTGGCAGGGTATTGGCAGAGTATTGGCAGGGTATGGCAGAGTATTGGCAGGGTATGGAAGAGTATTGGCAGGGTATGGCAGAGTATTGTCAGGGTATGGAAGAGTATTGTCAGGGCATAGCAGAGTATTGTCAGGGCATTGCAGAGTATTGTCAGGGTATTGCAGAGTATTGTCAGGGCATTGCAGAGTATTGTCAGGGCATTGCAGAGTATTGTCAGGGCATTGGCAGGGCATTGCAGAGTATTGGCAGGGCATTGCAGAGTATTGGCAGGGCATTGCAGAGTATTGGCAGGAGTCACGGTTCGGATCAACAAAAAAAAATCTCCCCCACTGTAATATCCACAATCTCCCCCACTGTAATATATTAGCAGGGTATGGCAGAGTATTGCCGGATATTGCCGGGTATATTGGCAGAGTATTGGCAGGGTATTGGCAGGGTATTGGCAGAGTATTGGCAGGGTATGGCAGAGTATTGGCAGGGTATGGAAGAGTATTGGCAGGGTATGGAAGAGTATTGGCAGGGTATTGGCAGGGTATGGCAGAGTATTGGCAGGGTATGGCAGAGTATTGGCAGGGTATGGCAGAGTATTGGCAGGGCATTGCAGAGTATTGTCAGGGCATTGCAGAGTATTGTCAGGGCATTGCAGAGTATTGCCAGGGCATTGCAGAGTATTGCCAGGGCATTGCAGAGTATTGTCAGGGCATTGCAGAGTATTGGCACTGCTGCCATCCGAACTCTCCCCTCCACTGTACAGATCAGTACACAGAGGGGAGAGAGGAACCGGCGTCATGACATAACGCCGGTTTGTTACAAGTGATCGCTCCGTCATTTGACGGAGCAATCACGTGGTAAACGGCCGCCGGGTGTACCAAGATGGCCGCCGCTCCGGAGCTAGGCTGAAGCCGCGGCCTTTCCTATGGCCGAGGCCACAGAGCGCTCTGCGGATCGCGGGTGTCCCGATCCGCGGAGGTTGATCCGTACGGATCACAGATCAATGACGATCCGTTGCACCCCTAATATTCATTGAACATATTTATGTTGTTATATCTTTTTGATACACATTTACTTTGATAACAGAAATGTTAATTTACGGTTATGCATAATTACTAAAAATTCTTTATGCAAATTTTTGGAATTATTGTTTATTTTTTATTTTGATTGTATTTGTCTTTTTGTAGCTACATATTGCTTTATAAGCTCCTGAAGAAGCTGAAACGTGAAACATGTCAAGCAACAAGCATCACGCTGGTTACAGTAACTACTTTATGTGTATATTGTACATGTGCACTGAATTGTCTTTATGAAATGTGGACAACATTCATTGTCCCCCTGTTTCTTTTAAAACTTTGGACTCCAATAACGATGTTTTTATAAAAAAATATATTTTTGTGTGTTTTTTGCACCATTAAAGAAGATCCTGTTCCTTTAAAGCCTGTTATAGAGCACAGTGCTTGTGCTGTGTATGAAATAGCTGGCTGATCCTACCAGTTTCTACCCTCCCCCCTCTGCGCTGACTCCCATGTATCAGGGCTGCAGAGTCCTGACACCGGAGTCCTGACAGAGGCTTCTTACCACGTGATCATCGTGTGAACCTGGAAGTGTCGGGAAACGGCATTCTTCAGTTCGCGCTGACAGGGAGACCCAATCGGCAGCTCTCTCTGTCAGAGGGGGGGTCTGTGCTGATGATCAGCACATTGATTATCAGTGCAGCCCCCATGAGAGGTGCCCAACAACTGCCAGCAGTGTCCCCTCAAAGTCTCTCAGTCCCCACCACAGTGCCCATCAGTGCTGCCTATAAGTGCCCATCAGTGCTGCATATCAGTGCTAACTCATCAGTGCACATCAGTGAAGGAGAAAACAACATTTTATGACAAAATAAGAAAAAAGTTTTTTTGTTCAAAAATTGGGTCTTTTTTAGACCCCGAGGTGATGAAATACCAGCAAAAGAAAGCTCTATTTGTGGGAAGAAAATGATAAAAATGTAGTTTGGGTACAGTGTTGTATGACCGTGTAATTGTCATTCAAAGTGGGACAGCGCTGAAAGCTGAAAATTGTCCTGGGAAGGAAGTGGGGGAAGTGCCGGTATTGAAGTGGTGAATTTTCAACTGCCATAATGCTGCACATGTGATCCAATCAGTGCCAATCAGTGCCCATCACTTCCTGTTGTCTCCTTCCGTTTGTATCCCAGAGATCTCCTGTATCGGTTCTTTATATTTATCATTATATAGAGAGATTTCAGAATAAATGGCCTTTTTTATAAAACTTTACATATTAACTAAATTATATATCACTCCTTTTTAAGGTCATTAATCGATTAATCTAAACAATAATCAGCCAACTAATCGATTATGAATATAATCGTTAGTTGCAGCCCTAGTGTGTGTGTATATTATATATATGTGTGTGGGGGGGGGTGACATGCATTGTGATATATGTATGTGTGTGTATATTATATATATCACAATGCATGTCACCCCCTCCCCCCCACATATATATATATATAATATACACACATACATATATCACAATGCATGTCACCCCCCCCCCCCCACACACACACACAGTGATATTTATATATATATAAATAACCAATAGCGAAGCTTGGTGGGAATTTCAGGTGCTGGAAGATCCAGACTCCCAGTATAACAAATACATTTCCTTCTTTGTTGGTGTTCAGAAGATTCCGTATCTGATAAACATTCTTTATCCAAATCATCCCCATTATTATATTATCAAATAATGAGCAAAACTGCAGAGAATACAAAACTCCTTCCTTCTCCCTCCGATCTCTATCACAGTCTGATTGTGTATGTGACGTTTCTATGGTAATATTTCCATCCCATAATAATATCATTCATTCCTTCCTGTCTAAAGACTTCCACCAAATGTCACCTCTGCACCCCACAAAGAGAACATTTCTTTATTTTATTTTTTATTTGGATTTCTTGTCCACTGCAGCAAAAAAAGCTTTTTATTAATGGGGGAGGGGAGGGGGAGGAGTCATACTGATCAGTTATCTCCCCCAAAACACAATGATTGCACATTCATAACTAATATCTCATCAATATCACCCCAATAATATATATATATATATATATATATATATATATATATATATATATATAGATCACTCCAATAATCATAATAATATATATATCACCCCAATAATTTATTGGGGGATCACAATATCCGACTCTTCCAGCCTTGTGAATGAAGTCTTTAGACAGGAAGGAATGGATGATATTATTATGGGATGGAGGTATTACCATAGAAACGTCACATACACAATCCTTCCCATAGGAGGTCCAGTGCAGTCATGTCAGTTATTGTCATGGCGACGCAGCCCCAGCCAGCTGCCTCATTTGCATATAAGGAGTAATTATTATTGGGGTGATCTATATATATATATTATTGGAGTGATCTATATATATATATATATATATATATATATATATATATAATATAAATGATTGGGGTGATATATATATATATATATATATATATATATATATATATATATATATATATATATATATATATATATATTATTATTGGAGTGATCTATATATATATAAATCGCCCCAATATTAATGATATATATATATATATATATCAGTGGGGGGGGGGGGTAAATATGTTATGAACGATGATGAGTTGTTTAATTTATTGATCAATTTTGGATTGGAGGATTGGATATTATAGCGCCCCGTACCCCATTATTTCTATGATTTATATTGCTGGGGGGGATGGTACAATTACCATCATATATCAGTAATTGGGAGGGGAGGGGGTCACCTATTTCTGGTATATAGTATATATCCATTACCCGACCATTCCTCACCATACACACCTCTGATTGTCAATAGAACTATCTATCACCCCTCCATATAATAAATGTCACTTTATTACACCCCCCATAAGAAAGCTACATCTGTCTGTATAATCACTGGGGGGGAGGGGGGAGGGGGGTGTAATGATCACTGGGGGGAGGAGGGGTGTAATGATCACTGGGGGGGAGGGGGGTATTTAGAAGTAAAAAACAAAATAGTTTTATTTCCAATATTTCATCATAGAATCCATTCAATCAATAATCGTTTATCATCGTCATGGTGATGGGAATAATTGGTGTCGGTCCAGCACAGCATTTATAGGGAGATTTATGAAGCACCCCGTGATGTGTGGGGTACCGTACCCCGGATTTCTATGGGGGACCTAATAAAGGGGGTCCGACCCGCTACTAGCAAGTGGGAAATAATAAAGTGGCTGGTGAGTGTACAGTATATATACAGTATCTGACAAAAGTAAGTACACCCCTCAGTCACATGTGTGTAAATCTTTTCTTCTATCTTTTCATGTGACAACACTGAAGAAATGAAACTTTGCTACAATGTAAAGTAGTGAGTGTACAGCTTGTATAACAGTGTAAATTTGCTATCCCCTCAAAATAACTCAACACACAGCCATTAATGTCTAAACCGCTGGCAACAAAAGTCAGTACACCCCTAAGTGAAAATTGGGCCCAAAGCGTCAATATTTTGTGTGGCCACCATTATTTTCCAGCACTGCCTTAACCCTCTTGGGCATGGAGGTCACCAGAGCTTCACAGGTTGTCACTGGAGTCCTCTTCCCCTCCTCCATGATGACATCACAGAGCTGGTGGATGTTAGAGACCTTGCGCTCCTCCACCTTCCGTTTGGGGATTTCCCACAGATTATCAATAGGGTTTAGGTCTGGAGACATGCTTGGCCAGTCCATCACCTTTACCCTAATGGCTATGTGTTGAGTTATATTGAGGGGGCACCTAATTTAACACACCTGCTCGTAATTCACACCTGAGACCTTGTAACACTAACGAGTCACATGACACCGGGGAGGGAAAATGGCTAATTGGGCCCAATTTGGAGATTTTCACTTAGGGGTGTACTGACTTTTGTTGCCAGCGGTTTAGACATTAATGGCTGTGTGTTGAGTTATTTTGAGGGGACAGCAAATTTACACTGTTATACAAGCTGTACACTCGTTACTTTACATTGTAGAAAAGTGTAGTTTCTTCAGTGTTGTCACATGAAAAGGAAGAAGAAAAGATTTACACAAATGTCACTGAGAGGTGTACTTACTTTTGTCAGATAGTAAGTGCAGAGGGTATGACAGTGACATTTTAGAGGCGGACCCAATTTTTGGCCGCTAAAACACATTGGTCGAAAATGGTGTTTTTTTTACATTCGGCCGAAAGAAAAAATGTGCCAATAATGGCACCGAAAACAGGGTGGTCCGCCCTGGAGGGCACACATGGCGGGGGTGTCATCCCCAGTCAGAGCCCTCCCCTCCCTCCTTGTCACGCAGAGCAGCGATCTCTCTCTGTGTCACTGAGCTATATCGTTCGACAGCCCCCTGTGATACACGGCACACTGATCCAGTGGCGGGAAATTGAAGCAGTGTGACGTCGATCATAGGAGGCGGGGCTTTGTTACTGCGGCCCGAGGAATTCCAACCCAGCCCCGGGACACAGCGGGAGATCGGCGCTCTGTGTGATCCGGACACTGATAGGCTTCATGTACACGGGACATTTTTACAACCTCTCCTGAATGATTTAACTTGACAGATAGTAACCCGCGTTTACGTTTAGAAGCGTTAGGCAAAAATGAAAATTTTTTTTTTTAAATATTAAAAAAAAGCCTGTAAACGACACGTGAGCTACCACGTTTAGTGTCTGAAAAGTCGGAAACTTCGGCGTCTAAAATTATTTTTTTTGTCTTCAAAGAAAAGCCTCTAAATGCAACTGCCTAAAAACGTCATTAAACAAACCTGTGTACACATAAGAGAACATTGGAGGAGTTCAGGGGCAGCTGAAAAAAAGCATCCAACTACCTCTGAACAATCCTTTACCAACAGCAGTCAGTGATAACAAGTAGAAGAAACCCTGATCAAGTCCTCATAACTAAGTGTATGTTGTATCAGTGGCGTCACTAGGGTTGGTATCACCTGGTGCAGTAAAACATGGTGTCACCCCCCCCTCCTGTCTAGGCTGTCCAGCACCATGCAGGCAGAGCACGGTCACGGGGCGCACCCCAAACCAGCCCCTGTAAATGATAGTATAGGGTGGTATAGTGGCAGGTTGGGGTGGTATTGGGCAGGTTGGGGTGGTATTGGGCAGGTTGGGTGGCACAGGGCAGGTTGGGGTGGTACAGGTCAGGTTGGGGTGGTACAGGTCAGGTTGGGGTGGTATAGGGCAGGCTGGGGTGGCACAGGGCAGGTTGGGACAGGGCAGGCTGGGGTGCACAGGGCAGGTTAAGGTGGTATAGGGCATGTTGGGCTAGTACAGGGCAGGTTGGGTTGGCACAGGGCAGGTTGGGGTGGTACAGGGCAAGTTAGGATGATATAGGGCAGGTTGGAGTGGCACAGGGCGGCCTGGGGTGGTATAGGGCAGGCTGGGGTGGTACAGGGCAAGCTGGGGTGGTACAGGCAGGCCGGGGTGGTACAGGGCAGGCCGGGGTGGTACAGGGCAAGCCAGGGTGGTACAGGGCAGGCCGGGGTGGTACAGGGCAGGCTGGGGTGGTATAAGGCAGGTTATAACTCTATGTAGTGACACTGTGCAGTGTGCTGAGTAACTTACATAGGTTTTACGCTATGGAGACTGTTTTTGTTTCCTATGTATCCTTATCCTATCTTGAATGAGCTTGATGGGAACGATCTATGCCTATAATACCAACCACAGTCCGGCCATCCATGTGAGCAGGCACAACCCTGCACAAGCGCTAGTGACTCTCTTTTTAACTAAAGGAGTCATTGGTATCTGGTAAGCAGATATCTACTACTTCGAGGTGTTTTCCTTTTCTTAATTTTCCCTTGGTGATGGAAAACTTTGTGTTTACAGCAACAGGATTGGGATAATATTGAAAGATATCACTTCAACTACTTCAATCACTTTTTTATGTGGACAATTAATCACTATATATATATTTTTTCACTATTGTGGGCACTTCAATGTGTAATCTAATTATTATTTGTCAATACTATGATTTTCATTTTTTTGGTAATGCAGGAGATATATTTATTTAGAGCACTTGAATAGTATGGTATCTAGCGCCCCCTAGCTTTCTTACATTTCCATTTTTTTGGTAATGCAGGAGATATATTTATTTGGAGCACTTGAATAATATGGTATCTAGCGCCCCCTATCTTTCTTACATTCCTTTTTTTGATTATCTATTTTTTTGATTATTCAAAAATTGGGGAGCAGCTTACACTGATTGTTTATATTTCCACTAATTTTCTTTATTGTTGGGAATGTTTTTTTACTAGATGTACCACCAGTATATGTAATTCATATATATTATCTGCTATCGACACCACTGGCGCGAAGGTTTTTATTATTTTCAACTTACATAGCATGCCTCATGCCTGCAGATGAAGACTCAGGCGGGGCTGCTGTGTCCTCGCCTCTATGTGCTTCAGCTGCGGGATCAGACATAGTGAAGGAGTCTGTGGGAGGAGTGGAGGAGGCAGCCACACCCCCAGCTCCGCCCACCAACTTCGGCTCACTTGGGGATATTAGACTGAGTGAGGAGTGTTACAGGCAGCCTACCCCGCACGGCTGGATGCAGTGCTCGCACCGCTCCGCTACAATACAGTAATACAAAGCAATACAGTACAATGTTTAGGGGCGGCCCCGGTGTCACCCCTCTGGCGGGTGTCACCTGGTGCGGGCCGCCCCCCCCCCCCCGCACCCCCCGCACCCCCATAGCAACGCCACTGTGTTGTATGATCCATCACTCAGGAGGAATCCAACGTGTGACACCGCTCCGTAGAGCAGTGTGTGCAGCAGGAAATACCTTCCCCCTGCCTGTCTGCCTCCTGTATATTGGCACATAAGGAAGAGAGCGATGCACACAGGAAGTGAAGGTGAAAGTGCTGGTATAGGAGGAAGTGGTGATGTGACCACGTGTTCTCCTCAGAACACACCGCTACTGAACACGTGTGCCTCTCTATGTCCATTACAACATACAACTACCATATCGGAACTCTGACACCTCACAAAAGGATATGTATACCACAAACAATAAATACAAATAGAATGCAAAAATATAGAACCTTTTAATTACTTAAAGTGGTTCTAAGGCCCCTTTCACACTTGTGAGACTTGTCCTGCGACTCGGGACTTCAAAGTCGCATGACAAGTCATACCCCTCGAGTTCCAATGAGCACCATTCATATCGGTGCAACTTCAAAGTAGTCCCTGCACTACTTTGATCTGACATGAGGTCCATAGACACAGGCATTGCTTCAAGTCGCGTCAAAATCGCAACAAAGTCGCTGTAAAAATCGCAGCAAAATCGTGCGACTTTCTGTGAAAGGAGCCTAAAGCCTCAAGGTTTTTTACCTTAGTGCATTCTATGCATTAAAGTGATACTAAAGTAGGGCGGCACAGTGGTGTAGTGGGCAGCACAGTGGTGTAGTGGGGCGGCACAGTGGTGTAGTGGGCAAGACAGTGGTGTAGTGGGCCGCACAGTGGTGTAGTGGGCCGCACAGTTGTGTAGTGGGTGGCACAGTGGTGTAGTGGTTAGCACTCTCGCCTAGCAGTAAAAAGGGTTGCTGGTTCAAATCCCAACCACGACACTACCTGCATGGAGTTTGCATGTTCTCCCTGTGCCTGCGTGGGTTTCCTCCCACATTCCAAAGACATGCTGGTAGGCAGAGGCGTTGCTAGGGGGTGGCTATTGAGGCTATAGCCCCGAATCTGGGGCCCATAGCCCAGAGTCTCTAGGGCAGGGGTTGGCACCCGGTCCGCCACCGCTGAATGCGGGCACCTGGCCCGTGGAAATTTTCGCGGCTGTCCCCTTCATTGGACAGTGGTGAGCGCCCAGTATCACAGGGCTGGATGGGGGCGGGAACCGCAGGAGTTGACTTTTTCATTAAACAGCAGGTGATTGGTTGCTGAACAGTCCTAGCAACCAATCACCAGCCTGTTAATGTGAAAAGTTAACTTCTGTAGTTCCCGCTCCCATCCAGCTCTGTGATGCCGATCTCAGATGCTCTGCTTGCTGTACACCTGTGTAAGGTAAGAGTTCTACTTACACAGTGTGTGTGGTGGGGTGCAGGGGACAGAGGGCACTGCAGTGAGGGGGTGCACTGCTCGGCACTGGTGAGGCTGCATTGCTGGGCACTGGAGGCTGCATAGATGGGCACAGCTGAGCTCTGCATTGTTTATGTAGCCAACTCCTGAGCCCTGGGGCTCTCTGGGGACCCTGATGTAAGGGGGGCTCTGGTTACCCTGATGTAAGGGGGGTGGGATCTCTGGGGACCCTGATGTAAGTAGGAAGGCTCTCTAGGGACCCTGATGTAAGGGGGGTGGGCTCTCTGAGGACCCTGATGTAATGAGGAGGGCTCTGGAGGCCCTAATGTAAGTAGGGAGGCTCTCTAGGGGGGTTCTGGGGACCCCGATGTAAGAGGGGGTGGGCTCTCTGGGGACCCTGATGCAATGAGGGGGGCTCTGGGGACCCTGATGTAATGAGGGGGGCTCTGGGGACCCTCATGTAAGTAGGGAGGCTCTCTAGAGACCCTGATGTAAGGGGGGCTCTGGGGACACTGATGTAAGGGGGGTGGGCTCTCTGAGAACCCTGATGTAAGCAGGAATCCACACTCAGAGATATATATACTGTACACCCACACGTATATTATATACATGTGTATGACTTTCTTTACTTCACTACTATGGGCTCTAGCCCCAGATTTTTTGTAGACCTAGCAACGCCTCTGTTTCAGGTTATGAGTAATATGAGAACTGACAGACATACATACCAAGGCATGCTCATTGTGCTCCATGTATTGTGTGGAATGTAGTTTTTTTTCACTCCTTTCCAGTGGGGAGAGCTAAAAACGTTATAGTAAATATCGATATTTACAGTCGGGCTGTAGGTAAAAGTGTGCCCCATTAGGATTTGGTTTTAATGGCTACTGCATACTTTAGAAGCCACACAATGCAGCGAATGGGAATGCAATACATATCTTGCTCATATGGTAGTTACAAACTATAAATTGAGACAACATTTTTACATGGTATTATAATGGTTTTGTACATTACTATTTGTCAGTACTAAAACATTTAAAAGAAAATGTTATTTTTACCGTTAGGTAACTCTAATATTACATTAAATTATTTTGTATGCTCATATCAAGGCAGCAATGGAAGCCTTAGGTTCATATTTTATTTTTATTTTTACTCACCTCAAGCTGAAAAAAGTTTACAGGGCTGAGTACTGTAGCTCAAGCAGAAATGTAACACACAAGGGAACAAGTCTAAGCAGTGAATGATTCCCTCCCTGAAGTTGGTCCCACACCAGATTTCAATTATGCCCCGTACACACGGTCGGACTTTGTTCGGACATTCCGACAACAAAATCCTAGGATTTTTTCCAATGGATGTTGGCTCAAACTTGTCTTGCATACACACGGTCACACAAAGTTGTCGGAAAATCCGATCATTCTGAACACGGTGACGTAAAACACGTACGTCGGGACCATAAACGGGGCAGTGGCCAATAGCTTTCATCTCTTTATTTATTCTGAGCATGCGTGGCACTTTGTCCGTCGGATTTGTGTACACACGATCGGAATTTCCGACAACGGATTTTGTTGTCGGAAAATTTTATATCCTGCTCTCAAACTTTGTGTGTCGGAAAATCCAATGGAAAATGTGTGATGGAGCCCACACACGGTCGGAATTTCCGACAACAAGGTCCTATCACACATTTTCCATCGGAAAATCTGACCATGTGTACGGGGCATTAGAGTAGTGTGAAAGAACTTCTGCTGTGCTCTTTGCTGAAACTATGAGAATTACTTATCTAATCATTGATTGTGGGCAGGTGGCAAGTAAATTGTGTTTGCGTCCCTGCCTTGCTGACCCTCAGCCTAAAGTACTCCTCCCTCATCTGCAGAGCAGCGCAGGGAAATTATATTTATTTATTTATGGTACTTATATAGCACTGTCAATTTACGCAGACGCTTTACATATAAATTGTACATTCACATCAGTCCCTACCCTCAAGGAGCTTACACTCTAAGGTCCCTAACTCACATTCATACATACTAGGGATAATTTAGACAGGATCCAATTAACCTCCCAGCATGTCTTTGGAGTGTGGGAGGAAACCGGAGTACCTGGAGGAAACCCATGCAGGCACAGGGAGAACAAGCAAACTCCAGGCAGGTAATGTTGTGATTGGGATTTGAACCAGCAAACCTTCTTACTGCTAGGTGAAAGTTCTACCCACTACACCACTGTGCCGCCCCACAGCATGAGTGTACTGCGATTATCCCTGCCAGCCCACATATCCTGTCCATTGGAAGCACTTGTGTTTGACATCATGTGCATAGCTCCCAACTGTCCCTGATTTCGAGGGACCGTCCCTGATTTGGAGCAATGTCCCTCTGTCCCTCATTCCTCCTCATTTGTCCCTCATTTTGGTCTGATCTATATAGATGTATATAAAATGCATTTTTTATCTTTCAGAAAGTGTTTCTCAGTGCTAAACCTTTCATCCAAATTCTAAATTGCTGCCTTTGTACATTTTAAAAGCCAATATAAAGGAATAGTAGTGGTAAATAAAAGCCCTTGTGGACTTAATTAATCTTTTTGTTTGTTAATTCTCCTTTCAAGGGGGTGAGGCAGGGGGCGTGTCCTATGCCTACATACATTTGCTAGTAGGTGTCCCTCATTCCCATCTCAAAATGTTGGGAGATATGCATGTGGAATAACCAAAAGAGGTGGGCCAGCAGGGATCAGTGTGCCAGTACGGGTAGATTTCTTATAGCAGCTTCCCTGCACTGCTCTGCTTGTGGAGAAAAGTGCTATATACCAGACCACTGCCACATGACCCCCCATACTATGCCCTCCTGACCTCCCTGTACTCTGCCCTGCTCATCCCTCTGTACTGTGCCCTCCTGACCTTCCTATTCTCTGCCCTCCTGACCCCCTGTACTCTGCCTTCCTGACCTCTCCCCATACTCTGCCCTGTTGACCCCCCTGTATTCTGCTCAAATGCCCCCCCCCCCATACTTTGCCCTCCTGATCCCCTGTACTATGCGCTGCTCACCCCACTGTACTGTACATATCTGTCCCACCCTGTACTGCGCCCTCCTGACCCCTTGTACTCTGCGCTGCTCACCCCCTGTACTATGCCCTTCTGTTCCACCTGTACTTTGCCCTGCCGACCCTCGTGTACTGTGCCCTCCTGCACTCTATCTTGCTGACCCCCCCTGTAAGGTGCCCTACTGACGTCCCTGTATTGTGTCCTCCTTACCCCCTCTGTACTCTGTGCTTTACTGACTCCCCGGTACTCTGCCCTGCTGACTCTTCTGTACTGTGCCCTCCTGACACTCCTATACTGTGCCCACCTGAAATACCTGTACTGTGCCCTCCTGACCTACCTGTACTGTGCCCTCCTGACCCCCTGTACTCTGCACTGCACACTCCCCTGTACAGTGCCCTCCTGGCCCTTCTGACACCTCTGTACCCTGCCCTGATGATCCCCTTTACTGTGTCATCCTGCCTCCCATTATTGAGCCATCCTTACCCCCCTGTACTATGCCCTTCTGACACCCCTAAACTCTGCCCTGCTAACCCCTCCTGTATTGTACCCTCCTGACCATCTTATACTCTGCCCTCATGATTCCCATGCTCTGCTCCCTTGATCTCTCTGTACTGTGCCCTCTTGACCCCCCTGTACTGTGCCCTCCTGAACTGTCCTGATGCCTTTTTCTTTTCCTTTCTGACCCCCCTGTCCTCTGCTCTACTGACCCTCTGTCCTCTACCCTGCCGACCCCTATCCTTTACCCTACTGATCCCTGTACCCCCTGTAATGTGCTAAATGCCACTGTACACTGCCCTACGTACTCATTACCCCTGTACCACTGACCCCTGTAACAGATTGGTCCCTGTCGTGTAACCAATCTTATATAGCGCCATTTGCAATATTAAACATAAACTTTACCCCTATTTAAAAAAAAAAAAAATACAACAATGACACCTTTATAGATATTTAGTAATGGCAATCCTTTGCCACTACTTGCAGACTTTTTATGCTTTGAATATCTTATTTTCCTTTTCACAGTTGCCATTTTTAGCAGATGGAGCCATCTTCCTTTACTTCCTGGAACCCTGGGTCTGCCTCCTGGAACATGCGACAGTGTATATCATCTGAGGGGGACGGTACTACTGATGTAGCCTTCCCAGGTTGCATATGTGAGACCCTGGTTACATCACCAGTGCCTCACTCAACCAGTTTATTTACAGTAAATAAAAGCAAAAAAATGTTTTACTAAGGTCGGCCATAGACAGATCAAAATGAATCCAGTTTAGCAGGAACCAGCCTAATATAGATTGGCCTTTGGGCAGGCTTGTTGTGAAGTTGATCTATCGATCAACTTCAGTATGACCAGCCTGTTTGGTTTTATTTATGCAATCACTGTCGGCAGGGATAGCTGCTGGCAGTGATCATTGTATTCTGATGGCTGGGAAACTTCCCACTATTAGAATATATCAGCCTAGCTGGATAGATTTCCCCATCCCCCAGAGAAGCCTATCCCACCTCCACCTAACAACTATACTTTTATTTTCTCCATCAGCTCATCCCCCACAGTTATTAACTCTTGTATCTCTTGACCCTCCCTTTTAGATTGTAAGCTCTAACGAGCAGGGCCCTCTGATTCCTCCTGTGTTGAATTGTATTGTAACTGCCCTCATTTTGTAAAGTGCTGCGCCAACTGTTGGCAATATATAAATACTGTATAATAATAATAATCAATTCCAGAGAAACTCAAAGACAAATGTTGTCATTGAATTTACTTGAAGATGTGACACAATCATTACACACGCAATGCAACAATTTACTCAAAAATGGACCTCTACTTTCATTATCACCAATATAGCTGTATTTCCTTATGGATTTGTCTTGATGATAGCGCTGTATAGTAAAATTGTTGTGAAAGAAGAAAGAAACACTTGCATTTCTCACACGTGTAAGTACTAACAAGTAAAATGTTGCAATGATTGCATAAATTTGGTGCAAGGCTTCTGACTACATCTACACCGCCAGACGTGTGTCACAAATGCCCTGTTGTATTGCCCCCCCATAGAGTAGCACCCATTAGAAATAACACTGTATTAATAGTATTCCTTCTTGAAAAGTTATTTTGCCGTTTTTGCAGCCATGTTAACATACACTATATTACCAAAAGTATTGGGACGCCTGCCTTTACATGAACTTTAATCGCATCCCAGTCTTAGTCCGTAGGTTCAATATTGAGTTGTCCCACCCTTTGCAGCTATAACAGCTTCAACTCTTCTGGGAAGGCTGTCCACAAGGTTTAGGAGTGTGTCTATGAGAATGTTTGACCATTCTTCCAGAAGCGCATTTGTGAGGTCAGGCACTGATGTGTATGAGAAGGCCTGGCTCACAGTCTCCGCTCTAATTCATCCCAAAGGTGTTCTGTCGGGTTGAGGTCAGGACTCTGTGTAGGCCAGTCAAGTTCCTCCACCCCAAACTCACTCATCCATGTCTTTATGGACCTTGCTTTGTGCACTGGTCCAAATCATTTGGTGGAGGGGGATTATGGTGTGGGGATGTTTTTCTGGGGTTGGGCTTTGCCCCTTATCTCCTGTGAAAAGAACTTAAGGCTTAATGTACACGGGACATTTTGAGACCTCTCCTGAACGACAGATAGTAACCAACGTTTAAAAACAACCGATTTGCCGCGTTTAAATGCCGCGTTTGCGCTTAGAAGCGTTTTTTTTTTTTAAATAGTCAAAATTGTATCTCCATTAAAAACACCTCTAAATGAAACACGGCTAAATGTGAGTTACTGCATTTACATGCGTTTACAAGCTGTTACAGGCATTTGGCGTTTCAAATGCCTCTGAACATCCGTCCTGAAGGCATTTTTTTTGCTTTCCAAAAAAATGCTTCTAAACTCAACTGCCTGGAAACGACTATAAACGCCCCTGTGTACATGTACTGATAAGATAACATAGAGGAGAGTTCAGGGGCAGCTGAAAAAAATGCCCAACTGCTCCTAAATGTCCGTTTACCAGCAGCTGTGTACATGAAGGCGTCCGCATACCAAGACATTTGGACAATTTCATGCTTCCAACTTTGTGGGAACAGTTTGGGGATGGCCCCTTCCTGTTCCAACATGACTGCGCACCAGTGCACAAAGCAAGGTCCATAAAGACATGGATGAGCGAGTTTGGGGTGGAGGAACTTGACTGGCGGGCACAGAGTCCTGACCTCAACCTGATAGAACACCTTTGGGATGAATTAGAGCGGAGACTGTGAGCCAGGCCTTCTTGTCCACATCAGGGCCTAACCTCACAAATGCGCTTCTGGAAGAATGGTCAAACATTCCCACAGACACACTCCTAAACCTTGTGGACAGACTTCCCAGAAGAGTTGAAGTTGTTATAGCTGCAAAGGGTGGGCCAACTCAATATTGAACCCTACGGACTAAGACTGGGATGCCATTAAACTTCATGTTCGTGTACTTTTGGTAATTTAGTGTATGTCTGCATGCTGAAGCCTTGAAATGCATTTCATTTATATGTCCGCCATACTGCTCTTCAAACAATACTTGCAGCGGCAAAAATATGAATTCATTGGACACGGTGTAACAGGCCTGCTTCTACACAGCCGCACTTGATTTCTAGCTAGCAAACATTTGATAAGATGAGTTGAACTATACAGTATTAACATCATGTGTTCCTGACTGCTGAAATACCATTTGATTGCTTCCCCAAGAAGTAGCCAGTTCAGAGAAACCGAGAAGACATGCCAGAAAACAGGCCTGAAACTCATGATGTTCCCTTCATACATTATTTTTTCCAAGCTGCCTGCATGAGAGCCAGGAAAATTCTGCTTAAAGTGGTGTTCCGGCCGAAATTATACTTTTTGAATAAAAATACCCCTATTATACACAAGCTTAATGTATTCTAGTAAAGTTAGTCTGTAAACTAAGGTCTGTTTTGTTAGTTTATAGCAGTAGTTTGTTATTTTATAAACTTCCAGCAGGCCGTGGCCATCTTAAGTCTGGGCATCTGAAGCCAGACTGTATTTCTTCCTGGATCTCATCCTTGCAGATCTCGCACATGCTCAGTGCAGCACAATAGGTAATAGGTAATAGGTTTCAGGTCAGGTTTCCATAGCAACGGCAGTATCAGAGGAAGTTGCCGCCCCTTCCCAGAAGGCATTGCAAACAGGAAATGATGCGATGAGCCACGGCCAGGGAGGAGGAAGTGAAAAATAAATACAGCAGATATACAGTAGGTGCTGAGAAAAAAAATAAAAAAATATCCAATTCGTTTACAGTGCACAGTTTAGTGAGGGATGCTGAAGAGTTGTAAAACTGGGTGGAACTCCACTTTAACCAAAGAAGTGGAATCGTCGCTCAAACTTCTGTTGGGGAATAGGTAATAAATGTTGTGAAAACTCAAGACGTTGCTATTATGTAAGAATTATCTCACATTTTTATAGGCACAAATTCGGGAAAGTCGATACAACTTGTCTTTAAAATAAGGTGGGGGGCGCTTTAATAGTCATATAGCATAATGTCTTTTAAATCTATTAAAGGTGAACTTTCGGCAAATATCCAACTAAGCAAATGAAATATATATAAAAGGGAGCTGTTTTACCTGCCAAAGCATTTGTACTTCTCTCCATCCAGTCCTCAGATTTAGACAGCCCTGCCACACAGCAAAGCCTGACAGATAACACCACTTTCTATGTTGCTCTTTTAAAGTTTATGAGAAATACAGGGGTAGATTCACTAAAACTGGAGCACTCAGAATCTGGTGTAGCTGTGCATGGTAGCCAATCAGCTTCTAGCTTCAGCTTGTTCAATTAAGCTTTGACAATAAAACCTGGAAGCTGATTGGTTTCTATGCAGAGCTGAACCAGATTATGCACTCTCCAGTTTTAGTAAATCTCACCCACAGTGTTGTTTTCTCTATGCGAGTGATAAGTGAACTTGCCTGGGTTTGATCCAGAGGGGGGTTGGCCTATCCTGCTTCAAATTCAGAGAGTCTGAACTTAGAGGTGAATTGCAATTGAGGTCTACGGGGCATATTCTGTTAGTAAATTTGTAGACCTACTAGGCAAGCTATTGTTTAAAGGCACTGAGGACTGATTCCTACCTACTCCCCATCCCCAGCCTGCTAAGTGCACAATGAAGAATCAGAAGGAGAATGACCGGATAATCCCTTTGCTCACTCTGCCCTCTCCTCCTATCAGCATGTTCTTTGCCAGCTCACTTGCTTGCAAGACATCTGATCCGTTCCCAATGCGTCCGCTCCATCTCTCTCTTTCTATCTATCTATATACAGTATTTCACAAAAGTGAGTACACCCCTCACATTTTTGTAAATATTTTATTCTATCTTTTCATGTGACAACACTGAAGAAATGACACTTTGCTACAATGTAAAGTAGTGAGTGTACAGCTTGTATAACAGTGTAAATTTGCTGTCCCCTCAAAATAACTCAACACACAGCCATTAATGTCTAAACCGCTGGCAACAAAAGTGAGTACACCCCTAAGTGAAAATGTCCAAATTGGGCCCAATTAGCCATTTTCCCTTCCTGGTGTCATGTGACTCGTTAGTGTTACAAGGTCTAAGGTGTGAATGGGGAGCAGGTGTGTTAAATTTAGTGTTATCGCTCTTACTCTCTCATACTGGTCACTGGAAGTTCAACATGACACCTCATGGCAAAGAACTCTCTGAGGATCTGAAAAAAAGAATTGTTGCTCTACATAAAGATGGCCTAGGCTATGAGAAGATTGCCAAGACCCTGAAATTGAGCTGCAGCACCGTGGCCAAGACCATACAGTGGTTTAACAGGACAGGTTCCGCTCAGAACAGACCTCGCCATGGTTGACCAAAGAAGTTGAGTGCTCAGCACCATATCCAGAGGTTGTCTTTGGGAAATAGACGTATATGAGTGCTGCCAGCATTGCTGCAGAGGTTGAAGAAGTGAGGGGTCAGCTTGTCAGTGCTCAGACCATACGCTGCACACTGCATCAAATTGGTCTGCATGGCTGTCGTCCCAGAAGGAAGGGTAGTGGACTTTTTTTTAGTTTTCAGTAGGGCAGTTGATGTTGTCAGTAGTTTTTTTATTTGTGTTATTTTATCATTTTTTTTTACAATTTTAGTTTTTTTAAGGTACTTTTTACAATATTATTTTTACATTATTATTTTTTTATTTTTTAAAAAATTTTAGGAGCCCCATTGGAGGGCTTTGGTGAAATATCAGGGGTCTAACCCACCAGTACATTGAGTCTCTTAGCTGTATATCTGCAGTGAGAGATCATCTAAGGCACTGCTGCCCCTGACTGCTGGTCTCACCAGATTTGGAGTGAAATTTTGGTGATGTCACTACTATGCTGCTCACAGTTCTCCTTGCTGGAGAAGAAGCTGTACCTGAAGACCTGCAGTGCAGGGATCCCCCTGTTTCAGTTTCATTCATTCTGTAGATCTCTGCTTTCTCCACCTCTCCTGTTGCTTGATGAATATTCCCCCACCAGTTATCAGGGAATCAGCTGCAGAGAGACCATGAATAGTACTGGTGACCAGTGGTGTATTTTGATCTTGTGCTGCCCTAGGCAAGACTAAAATCAGGCATCCCCCATCTAATTTTGCCCAACCCCTTCCTGTTTTACGATCTACCCCTTAATCTGTAAACTCCACCCCTTCCTCTTTAGGCTCCACCTCTTCCTATTAGAGTCCCACCTCTTAAGAGGTGGGGGAGAGAGAGGGGGTGAAAGAGAGTGGGGGTTGAGAGAGAGTGAGGGGGAAAAGAGGTGGGGGTGAGAGAGAGAGCGAGAGGGAGGGGGGGAAGAGGGGGGTTGAGAGAGATGGGGGGTGAGAAAGGGGGGGAGAGGTGGGGAGAGAGAGGGGGGGAAGAGGGAGGTGATAGGGAGAGAGGGGGTTGAAAGAGAGAGGGGGAGTTAGAGAGAGGGGGGCTCCCCTATCACCCCCATACTACACCAGGAGGTTCTCCCACCCCCCCAAAAAAAACTAGACTGTACTTTCGCCTTCCCACAGCCCGCTGGCTCCTTTTTACCAGCTGTGTGTAGCCAGGCTGCCGAGGCACGATCAGAGCCCGGAGCTCCGAATTGCTCTGTCAAATGAGCTACTTCCAGGATCGGAGGCTGCAGCCACCACCACCTCCTTATCCCCGGTCACCGAATGGTCAGTCCCTGGCTGCCCCTGGTGTCAACCCTCTGGCGGGTTTCATCTGGGGCCGGTCCACACCTACCCGTACCCCTGTAGCAACGCCACTGCTTGTAGTGTCCCTTCTGCCTGGGGGTGGCTCCTCTCCCCTGAAAAATGCTGCCCAAGGCAAATGCCTTGTTTGCTTCGCAGTAGATATGCCCCTGCTGGTGACCAGCCCTTTGTTCTCACCTTTCATTTTTTGAATGCAGCTCCCACAGTACAGGTCCTCTTCATAGAAACACTGCCACCTTGTCCATGCATTATGCAGAGACGGCGTTGCTTTGCATGGGCAAGGTGACAGAAACTATCTTTAAGTGCACTGTAGTAAAGGTTGTCAATAATGGTCCTCCTTGTGTGTTTTTCAAAGAATGTTCCAGTTTACAGTCAACAAAAAGCTCATGTTTTGTCCTATAAGCACACACTATTTATTTAGAGCAGCTTAAGGTCACGAGGGGTTAGTTTTTGGTATAGTACCTCCAAACACAAAAACAGAAAAGAAGATCTCGATTCCATGTTGATGGCATTGGCATGAGATCATCAGGTGGAGGTCAGAATTTGGCAAAGGTTTCGTTATAGTGTTCCAGTTGGGCGACAATTAATCACGGCAATATTTTATTATGTTTTCCCTGTCAAAACCTCCATGTCTGCTGATCTGTGGCTGCCAGGCTTGGCGAAAGGATAGGTGATTAATTCATGGGCATTCTGGCAAAGCTTCTCTAAATAGAATGTGGGAGGCGATAATGTCTGACTCTCTCTTTGCCAACTTTATAATTATTGTCTGACATTTCTGGAGGAAAGACTTGAAAATTATATTCTTTACTGACACTGGACAATGACCACCAGGCCACCTTTTCATAAACACGTACATCTCCATGCAGCCCTAGCCAATGGTACAGACAGTGTTTGTGAAAATGAATTCCCAGCCATGAATGGTGTGCCCACAATAACCAGAAAATGGAGAAAAGCGACCATAGAGCAAAAAGATAATATTTTTTTTTACTGTAACATATTTTGGGGTGTTTTACATAGTAGACAGGACCATTCACATCAGTCCCTGTCCCTGATAGAACTCACAGTCTAATGTCCCCACCAAACGCACAAGAAAGGTCCCCCTTTTTTTTTTCATCCCTGTTTTTTTGGAGGGGGCAATACACTTACTAGGATGTTTTTTGGAATATGGCAGGAAACAAGGAAAAAAGGGGGAAAAACATTTAATCACCTCAATACCGGACATTTTCATTTTGCTAAATAAACAATGAAGGACCAAACATTTTGAAAAAAAAAAACACTTTTTTTTTTTTTTCGTTTCTGTTATAAAATTTTGCAAAGAAATAATCTTTCTTCATAAATTAGACAGTCCAAAGTATTTAGTAAGAGGTATGCCGAGTTTTTTGAAGTTGTAATTTTTTGTCCCAATTTTTTTGTTTTTTTCACATTTTTTTTTTTTTTTACATACTCACCAGTGCAGTACAGCCTCATCATATAACTGGTGTGGCAGTGATCAGGGACCCTGACTGGTGACAGTATGTAAAAAAAATATATATTTTTTTCTTTTCGATTTCTTTTCTTTTTTTATTTTTTTTAATTTTTTTTTTTTACGATTTTTTTTTTTAAGACACTGTGACTAGAGCAATATAGTGTTACCATACTAACACTGTACTACTCTAGGGATGTACTCAAGATTTTTTTACACATTATGATTGCTTAAATGGCCATGTCTGTACTATGAGATCACTGTGACCAATAACAGCTAGCAACACAATTGTGCACAACGAATGGCATAAATCAAAGCCATTCATTGTTTACAATTGTCATGAGATCTGCTGTGATTGGTCACAGTGATCACATGGTACCAGCAACGGCCCGGTACACTGATCATTAATCGGCTGTGTCCGTTGGACACAGCCAGTGACAAATCGCACTGCACTTCGGGAAAATTGACCCAAATATTTAATAGCCTGCAAACCATTTTTCTAAGCAAGGGCCTTATGCCCCGTACACACGAGCGGAATTTCCGTCGGAAAAATCTTGGGATGGTTTTTTCAGACGGAATTCCGCTGAAGCTTGGCTTGCATACACGCGGTCACACAAAAGTTCTCTGAAGTTTCGACTGCCAAGAATGCGGTGACGTACAACACTACGACGAGCTGAGAAAATTAAGTTCAATGCTTCCGAGCATGCGTCGAATTGTTTCTGAGCATGCGTGTTTTTTTGCGCGTCGGAATTGCATACAGACGAACGGAATTTCCACCAAGAACTTTTTCCAACGGAAAAATAGAGAACCAGCTCTAAATCTTTTGCTGGCGGAAATTCAGACAGAAAAAGTTGGATGGAGCATACACACGGTCGGAATATCCGACCAAAAGCTCCCATCACACTTTTTTGGAAATTCCGACCGTGTGTATGCAGCATAGAAGATTGGTTGGGTCGAATAAACATTCATAACTCAGGGATTGTCCTTCCTACTTGCAGAGCTTAAACAAGGCAAGCAAAAGCTCAGTCTGGCAGTGGTTACAACCTAGCAACAAAATACATTTCAGTTAATAAGGGACACAACAGCACGAGGCTGGATGGAAGTTTAAGTATGGAGGAGGGAGGAAGTGCTGTTCATTATGCATTATTTAATGATAATGTCACGGGAGAGGTCAATGAACTTTATCTGCCAATAAAAACCCTGCTCAGCGTGGCTTGAAAAATTTCCATCCCTGCTCAAGGGTAAGGTGACATCTCTATGGCTATACACTATGGTACCTACATTTTTCTAACAAGTGGACAACCCCTTTAAAACGTTCCACATCTAACAGAGACAATCACCTCCGTCTACCTCATTATAGAGGCCCAGAACTCTTATGCCGAGTACACACGATCGCACATTCCGACAACAAAATCCATGTTTTATTTCCTGATAGATGTTGGCTCAAACTTGTCTTGCATACACACGGTCACACAAATCTTGTCGGAAATTCCGATCGGCAAGAACGTGGTGACGTACAACACGTACGACAAGCCGAGAAAAGTTAAGTTCAATAGCCAGTGCGGCTCTTCTGCTTGATTCCGAACATGCTTGGAATTTTGTGCATCGGAATTGTGTACACACGATCGGAATTTACGACAACGGATTTTGTTGTTAGAAAATTTGAGATCCAGATCTCAAATTTTCTTTGTCAGAAATTCCGACGGAAAATGGCCGATGGAGCCTACACATGGTCGGAATTTCCGACAAGTTCCCGTCGAACATTTGTTGTCAGAAATTCTGACCGTGTGTACGTGGCATTAGACAGTATTACTCATCTATTTGTTAGGATGAAAACAAAAATAACTCCAGCTCAAGTCAATTCATCATGAAGAATGTAGTTATGATGTATGGCATTAATCAAGCCTTTGGTAAGTATGGTCAAAATTAAACAAAAAGGGGGCAAACGCCTAATGCATTATCAGAAGCACTTTATTAACCACTTGCCGACTGCTGGGCATCCATGGATGTCCTGGCCTTTATGGTGGTATATCTGAATGATGCCTGAAGGTACAGGCATAATTCAGATATCGGCGTTTTCAGCCAGCGATTTCCTACACCATAAGAATGATCATAGCAGCTGGTCAGCCGCTAGATCGTTCTTACGGGCGGCGAGAGGCGACAAACCCCCCTCCAGTGCTTCTACCGACTCACCTCTGCGATCGGTGAGTCGGAGAACGGATCCGCCGGCCCCAGATGTCCACCATAGAGATTTATATGGTTGTCTCTATGATTGTCAGAGGCCGGGCGCGATGTTATGACGTCACGCCCGACCTCTGCATTAAAAAAAACGGCAGCGCCTCGGCTGGGAAGCGGTGATCTTTTTTAAAAAATGTATTTTAGGCTTCCCAGCCTAGAGGTGAGATGTGGGGTCAAATTAGAAAATTTTTAAGTAAAATTAATTTAATTTTTACTTTGTGTGCTCGCACGCAGAAGTAAACGCATACGTAAGTCCCGCCCACATATGAAAACGGTGTTGAAACCACACATGTGAGGTGTCGCCGCGAACGTTAGAGCGAGAGCAATAATTCTAGCCCTAAACCTTCTCTGTAACTCAAAACATGTAACCAGTAAAAAATTTTAAAGCGTCGCCTATGGGGATTTTTAAGTACCGAAGTTTGGCGCCATTCCACGAGCGTGTGCAATTTTAAAACGTGACATGTTAGGTATCTATTTACTCGGCGCAACTTCATCTTTCACATTATGCAAAAAAATTGGGCTAACTTTACTGTTTTGTTTTTATTTTAAAGCATGAAAGTTTTTTTTTCCAAAAAAAAGCGTTTGAAAAATTGCTGCGCAAATACCCTGCGAGATAAAAAGTTGCAATGACCGCCATTGTATTCTCTAGAGTCTCTGCTAAAAAAAACATATATAATGTTTGGGGATTCTATGTAATTTTCTAGCAAAAAAAATATTTTTACATGTAGAAGAGAAATGTCAGAATTGGCCTGGTGGCAAGTGGTTAAAGGATAAAAAAGGTACTAAAATGGGGTAAAAGAGCTGTGGGACTTTAAATGAGGCACATATATATATATATATATATATATATATATATATATATATATATATATATATATATTCCTCCATCCCTATTCAGGTACAAAAGAGGAGGGTATTTGTGACTTTGAATGAAGCAATTTGACGTGATAAGTGTAATTTGATATAAGTTTATTGGTATGTTGGCATATGGCTGGATATAAATACATAGCATAGTCATATAGCACATACACAGGTAATATATATATATATATATATATATATATATATACACACTGTATAGCATAGATCGTCATATTAATATCCATATCCAAGTTAGTGCCGTACGCGGACGACATTCTTTTCTATGTGACTAGCCCAAGAATTTCCCTGCCAAATCTAATGAAAACTTTAAAAGAGTACGGCGAGGTATCAAACTTTAGGATAAATCCATGGAAGTCCGAGACCTTAACTTTCAACATATCAAAAAAGGAAGAATTTATTCTCCAAAAAAACTTTTCATTAGTATGGGGTAAAAAAGAAATGAAGTATCTAGGGGTCAAGATAACCAAAACCAGCGCAAGCTTATATCTAGCAAATGTCCTCCCTTTATTGGATGAGATTAAAACAGAGTTAAAAAGAATAACAGGAAACCTATCCTGGGGGGGGGGGAAGAATTAACATTTTTAAAATGGTCATCCTACCCAAAATCATGTATAAAATGCAGATGTTACCGATCCCACTTCCGGAGGCTTTTTTCAAAACAATACAGAAGCTATTTCTTAGATTTATATTGAGAAGGAAAAAAGCAAGAATAAGTTTGACACAATTAACTAAAGAAAAGATAAGAGGGGGTTGGGGTGCACCAGATGTTAGAAACTATTATAATGCCGTAATATTGTCACGGATAGTAGAATGGGTAAAAGAAAATAGAGAAAAGAGATGGGTTAAGATGGAAAGCACAATGAGCACAGTTAATTTAGGTAAAATAATATTGATCCCGCCACGATTCAGAAAACTAAGGAAGGGCACAAATAATATCACTAGCAACGCACTAAAAATATGGGATCATTTACACAAGAAAGAAAAATGGGAATACAATCCACCACTAATACCACTTACTAACACAGAATATTTTACCCCCGGAATGGAAGTATGGTTTGGGAAATGGATAACACTAGCAAACGCACAATTGAAACACATCATGGAGCATGCTAAAATTTACACTTACCACGATTTAAAGAGTAAAGGGGAGTGGAGATCAATAGATGAATGGCAGTACAACCAATTAAAACATTTTATAGAATCTCTGCCCCAGCCAATAAGATCAGAGGCAAATCTGCTCCCCCTAGAGAAAATCTGTGTCGATAAGGGAAAGAAGAGGGTGATTTCAAAGATATATAGAGCACTTTTGGAAAAGATAGGACCAGAGATACCATCGTATATTGAAATATGGGAGACCGAACTCGGAACATCTCTAAACAAAGAAGAGATCAAACAAATATTGCGCCGGGTACACGTTACTACAGTAAATTGGAATATGATAGAAACAAACTATAAATGTTTAGCTAGATGGCATATTACCCCTGATAAAGAACATAAATAGCAAGATGAAAAGTCGAAATATTGCTGGCGAGGGTGTAAAGAAATCGGGACGTTGTCCCATATTTGGTGGCAATGCCCGGAAATTAATAAATACTGGGACGAGATAAGGCAAACAATCGGGGAAATAACCAACATAACGATCCCAGATGATCCGTGGTGTTGCTTATTTCATGGGATAAATATGCCAACCAAACAATATGTGAGAACCCTACTGCCGCCACTTTTAAACGCAGCCAAAAGTCTTATACCTAGACATTGGAAGGAACCATTAAGACCCACAATAAAGAACTGGTGCAACAAAGTAAACGAGATTCAAAATTTGGAGTACCTGAGGTTCAGCGATAGTGTAGGTTTGGAAGCCTACGAGGAAAAATGGCAGGAATGGGTTAAATTCAAACTAACAATGAGATACGCCGAAGTCATGGGAGCTTAGGGACGAGAATAGAAAGGGAACAGAAGAAAAATATAGCTAATTAATAAGAGGAAAACTGAAGAGAAATCGAAAGAAAGGTCCGGAATCATGGCTGGTAGATAGAGGGGCTTGGGGGGGGGGGGGGTATAAGACTCAGTGTTGGTACGGGGGAACAAATGTATTTACATACACTATATAAATTTTCAATACAAAAATAAGGGGGAAAGGGGAGATTGCATAATATAAAAAAAAAATAAAATAATAAAAAAAAGGGAATAAGAGCTACAATGATGTGACTGTGAGCAGGGAATAGAATGAACCGACAAGGTGAATTAAGTATCCCAAAAGAACTGAAGTAGCAATAAGAAAAAAAAAATTAATATCCATATGCACACACACAAAGGTTAGGCAGCACAATCAACTTTGCAGTGCACAACAGTTTAGGATATAGATTAATACCAGATGTGTGGAAGTATGAAAAATAATAAAATAGGTTAGAATAAAATAGTTATATATAAAGATGGGGTCCTTAAAAAGCATGTAGCTACATCCTAAATTCTTGACGCGTTTCGTGTATTACAACACTTCTTCAGGATCGGATGTTAAGGAATATCTGCAAAAGACAGAGTATAAGTATATCTAGTTTTAAAGCTAAATTTTATAACAAGAAACAGGGTTCCCAAACCTAAATACTTACATACAAAAAATATATATATGCAGCTGTGGAAGGCGGGGACCGCCAGGGCTTGAAAATTTTGTCTGTCCCGGGAGCTGAGGTATTGAAGAGCCCCACGGCAGTGGGACACAGGCAAAACAAACCCACAAAAAGAAATATCCATTTTCATAATGTGGTAAGGCGTGATGGCCAAAGGTAAATAAGGCAGAAGGGTCTGTATTGGATAAATAAAATATCCATCGGATGTTATACTTAGTAAAATAAAAGTGAATATAAACTGGATACCAAGATGAGAAATTGAAGAGAAGACGTGTGCAAACAGGGTCGCGGTTGTAGACCACAACTTGTGTGGGGAGTGTCTACAACCACAACCCTGTTTGTACACGTCTTCTCTTCATTTTCTCATCTTGGTATCTAGTTTCTATTCACTTTTATTTCACTAAGTATAACATCTGATAGAGTCAACTAAGAAGAAATCCCCTTCGTTTTGGAAAGCTTTCCTCTCACTTTCTCTTGTGTCTTTGGGACAGGAAGTGAAGGTCCTTCACTGTATTTATCACAGACATGGGTGCAGATATCTCCGAGATCGCTCAATCCCGAAACAAGACAGTATAAACATAAAGCTGAACATCATTACTTCCGAAAAGCATAAACCCAACTGTATTGATCCAGGAGGAATGATGACACTCCACCTACACCTCTCTATGACACATTTTCCCCCCTACTGGAGCTTCATCTATAGTCAAGCCCCAGTAGTGGGCAGAATGTGTCAGAGAGAGTTGTGGGTAGTGTGTCCTGATTTATGGTGGATCAATAAAGTTGGTTTTAAGCTTTTCAGAAGTAATAGTGCCTAGGTTCTTGTTTGTACTGCTTTGGCCTAGTTCTTTAGTCTAGCCAAAAAAATTGTTTTAGATATAGTTTAAGAGCAATGTAAACTAACTTTTGTAAAATGGAACACAAATAGGGAGGACAGTGGCATTTATTTTCATGGAGACATGAATAACCTATAGAAAGAGTAAACAGCTCCTCTGCTAGAAATGTATTTGCAACCTTCGGCAAAGGCTTCTGCTGCTCAGGATTAAAAACAAAAGACTAATGCCGTGTACACATGGGCGGACTTTTCGACCAGACTGGTCCGACGGACCGAATCCGGCAGACAACCCGACCGTGTGTGGACTCCATCGGACCTGCAGCGGACTTTTTCGATCTAAAATCTGACGGACATTAGATTTGGAACATGTTTCAAATTTGTCCGACGGACTTGAGTCCGGCCGAAAAATCCGCTCTGCTAGTCCGACGGACGAAAACCCACGCTAGGGCAGCTATTGGCTACCAGCTATCAACTTCCTTATTTTAGTCCGGTCATCACGTACGAATCCGTCGGACTTTGGTGTGATCGTGTGTAGGCAAGTCCGTTCGTTCAAAAGTCCGTCAGAAGTCCGTCAAAAGTCCGTCGAAAGTCTGTCGGACCAGTCCGGTCGAAAAGTCCGCCCGTGTGTATGCGGCATTAGACATTATATACAATACCAAGACCTGTTCAGGTGGAACACAGTACCTTCATACCCTATTTGGAGTATTTTTGATGCGTTTACCTTTGAGATAATAATATATACAGTATCTCACAAAAGTGAGTACACCCCTCACATTTTTGTAAATATTTTATTATATCCTTTCATGTGACAACACTGAAGAAATTACACTTTGCTACAATGTAAAAGAGTGAGTGTACAGCTTGTATAACAGTGTAAATTTGCTGTCCCCTCAAAATAACTCAACAATAAATTTAATGTCAAAACCGCTGGCAACAAAAGTGAGTACACCCCTAAGTGAAAATGTCCAAATTGGGCCCAATTAGCCATTTTCCCTCCCTGGTGTCATGTGACTCGTTAGCGTTACAAGGTCTCAAGTGTGAATGGGGAGCAGGTGTGTTAAATTTGGTGTTATCGCTCCCACTCTCTCATACTGGTCACTAGAAGTTAAACATGGCACCTCATGGCAAAGAACTCTGAGGATCTGAAAAAAAGAATTGTTGCTCTACATAAAGATGGCCTAGCCTATAAGAAGATTGCCAAGACCCTGAAACTGAGCTGCAGCACGGTGGCCAAGAGCATACAGCGGTTTAACAGGACAGGTTCCACTCAGAACAGGCCTCGCCATGGTCGACCAAAGAAGTTGAGTGCATGTGCTCAGCATCAATCCAGAGGTTATCTTTGACAAAAAGACGTATGAGTGCTGCCAGCATTGCTGCAGAGGTTGAAGGGGTTGGGGGTCAGCCTGTCGGTGCTCAGACCATATGTCGCATACTGCGTCAAAATGGTCTGCATGGCTGTTGTCCCAGAAGGAAGCCTCTTCTAAAGGTGATGCACAAGAAAGCCCCCAAACAGTTTGCTGAAGACAAGCAGACTAAGGACATGGATTGCTGGAACCATGTCCTGTGGTCTAATGAGACCAAGATAAACTTAATTGGTTCAGATGGTGTCAAGCGTGTGTGGCGGCAAACAGCTGAGGAGTACAAAGACAAGTGTGTCTTACCTACAATCAAGCATTGTGGTAGGATTGTCATGGTCTGGGGCTGCATGAGTGCTGCCGGCACTGGGGAGCTCTAATTCATTGAGGGAACCACAAATGCCAACATGTACTGTGACATACTGTAGAAGAGCATGATCCCCTCCCTTCCGAGACTGTGCCGCAGGGCAGTATTCCAATATGATAATGACCCCAAACACACCTCCAAGATGACCACTGCCTTGCTGAAGAAGCTGAGGGTAAACGTGATAGCCTGGCCAAACATGTCTCCAGACCCTATTGAGCATCTGTGGTGCATCCTCTAACAGAAGGTGCCAAGGTCTCTAACATCCACCAGATCCGTGATGTCGTCATGGAGGAGTGGAAGAGGACTGCAGTAGCAACCTGTGAAGCTCTGGTGAACTCCATACCCAAGAGGGTTAAGGCAGTGCTGGAAAATAATGGTGGCCACACAAAATATTGACACTTTGGGCCCAATTTGGACATTTTCACTTAGGGGTGTACTCACTTTTGTTGCCAGTGGTTTAGACATTAATGGCTGTGTGTTGAGTTATTTTGAGGGGACAGCAGATTTACAAGCTGTACACTCACTACTTTACATTGTAGTAAAGTGTCATTTCTTCAGTGTTGTCACATGAAAAGATATAATAAAATATTTACAAAAATGTGAGGGGTGTATTCACTTTTGTGAGATACTGTGTGTATATATATATATATATATATATATATATATATATATATACAGTGCCTTGAAAAAGTATTCATACCCCTTGAAATTTTCTACATTTTGTCATGTTACAACCAAAAACGTAAATGTATTTTATTGGGATTTTATGTGATAGACCAACACAAAGTGGCACATAAGTGTGTAGTGGAAGGAAAATTATAAATTAATTTAGAATTTTTTACAAATAGATGTAGCACCCTGGAGTTTAGGCAGTGTTGCTCCTCAAAAGTTTACTTGCCAGGAATAGTCATCTTGGTAATTGGTACAGATCAATTGATTTCAAGTTTGACCCTTGCACTTTTCTCTTCTACCACTAGGTGGCCAGGTACCTGGTGGTACTGGATATGAGAAGGGCATTGCAAGGTCAGATTATGGGTATATAGGGTATCTCAGCCAATGGGCAGGGGTTTTCTTGAATCCCTTGGCCTGCTGGGAGAACCTATATATTTGGGTGGAGTCAGGTGATCAGTGTTCTGTGCCACCTGGACGGCTGTCTGGGTGGACGTGTGTTGTACTGCCCGGGCTGCTAGGCCAGAGATTGGGTCTATTCCGAGCACATCTGGCTGCTAGGCTGCAGAGGTGGGGGACTCGAGTCACATGACTTGACTCGAGTCAGACTCGAGTCACCTGTTTGAGGACTTGCGACTTGCTTGACAAAATTAAATAAATGACTCGACTTGACTTTGACTTGTCACTAATGACTTGCGACTTGACTTTGACTTGGGCTATTTGACTTGCAATGACTTGCAATGACTTGGCACCACCAGTTCTGTGTCTTGGCCTAGGCAAAAGCCACCCCCCCCCCCCCCCCACACACACAAAAGAAATCTCCCCCCGAGTCCCGGCTTCGGGGTAGATCAGTATTTTTACTTAATTTGTGACTTGACCAAAATAAATGACTTGACTTGACTTGCTTGACTTCTAGCAGGGACTCGACTTGACTTGCTTGCTTTTCGCCACAGTAACTTGGGACTTGCTTATGACTTGAAGGTTAAGACTTGAGACTTGCTTGTGACTTGCACATGTGTGACTTACTCCCATCACTGCTAGGCTGTCTAAGGGCCTATCCAGAAGCAAGAGAGCAGTGCAGGGTTGGAATTGCGGCTTGCAGTCCAACCAGAAGTGACAGTTCTGCCGGCCGGAGAACCTGTCCTGGTCGGAGGTAGAGGGGAAGCTGTTGCCAGTAAGGGACCAGCCACCTTATTTGCAGGGACCACAGTGAGTAACTGAAGCAAGTACCGGAGCAGCATTCTTACCAACCGGGGACGGTGATGAATCGAGCAACTTCAGTGGGTATTAAGCCAGGGATCGAGCAGGCCAGTGGGGTGAAGCTTAAGAGGTATCTTGAGTGCCAAGCTAGGGACCCAGCAGAGAAGCGGGGGTGAAACTTGAGGAAGATTCCACTGTGAAGATTGGAGGAGTTCAAGGGATTCAGTGTCAGTGAATCATCTAGTCTAGTGAGAGACTGGGAGCTCAGTGGGCTTAAGAAATACAAGAAGTGATTGTAGTGGAAGTGAAGGAACTGTTACGCTTTGTGTTAGGAACTGTTAAATACTGTTGCCATAGGAGACAGCATTTCTGCACATGCAGATGTGGCGTCTTGCTGGATGTCTTTCCCTGCATGGCTGTCCACCTATTGAATTCCTGGCGTCTGCTAACGATTCTTGCAACTACCTAAGGGTGTCCTGGCCCTAACCCTCTCTCCCCAAAAAAGTTTGTTAAGAGAAATAAATCCTCTTTTGCATTCAAGAAATGTCTGGCGCCCAATAACATTAATTACCTTGCACCCACCATGCCTCACAACCCACCATATACAGAAGGATGGCATCTGTCTCTGGTCCTGGCTTTTCTCATTAGATCGAAGGAGGCCTGGGACCTTGCTACATAAATATGTGAAAAGTGTGGCGTGCATTTGTATTCAGCCCCCTTTACTCTGATACCCCTAACTAAAATCTAGTGGAACCAATTGCCTTTAGCAGTCACCTAATTAGTAAATAGAGTCTATCTGTGTGTAATTGAATCTCAGTCTAAATACAGCTGTTCTGTGAAGCCCTCAGAGGTTTGTTAGAGAGCCTTAGTGAACAAACAGTATCATGAAGGCCAAGGAACACGTCAGACAGGTCAGGGATAAAGTTGTGGAGAAGTTTAGAGCAGGGTTAGGTTATAAAAAACTATCCCAAGCGTTGAACATCTCATGGAGAACTGTTCAATCCATCATCCAAAAATGGAAAGAGTATGGCACAACTGCAAGCCTACCAAGACATGGCTGTCCACCTAAACTGACAGGCCGGGCAAAGAGAGCATTAATCAGAGAAGCAGCCAAGCGGCCCATGGTAATTCTGGAGGAGCTGCAGATAACCACAGCTCAGGTTCAGTCAGGTTCAATCAGGATCAGTCGTCCTGTTCCCTTTGCAGAGAAACAGCCCCAAAGCATGATGTTACCACCCCCATGCTTCACAGTAGGTATGGTGTTCTTTGGTTGCAACTCAGCATTCTCTCTCCTCCAAACACGACGAGTTGTGTTTCTACCAAACAGTTCTACTTTGGTTTCATCTGACCATATGACATTCTCCCAATCCTCTTCTGGATCATCCCAATGCTCTCTAGCAAACCTCAGACGGGCCCGGACATGTACTGGCTTAAGCAGGGGGACGCGTCTGGCACTGCAGGGTCTGAGTCCCTGGCGGCGTAGTGTGTTACTGATAGTAGCCTTTATTACGTTGGTCCCAGCTCTCTGCAGGTCATTCACTAGGTCCCCCTGTGTGGTTCTGGGATTTTTGCTCACCGCTCTTGTGATCATTTTGACCCCACGGGGTGAGATCTTGCGTGGAGCCCCAGATCGAGGGAGATTATCAGTGGTCTTGTATGTCTTCCATTTTCTAATTATTGCTCCCACAGTTGATTTCTTCACACCAAGCTGCTTGCCTATTGCAGATTCAGTCTTCCCAGCCTGGTGCAGGCCTACAATTTTGTTTCTGGTGTCCTTCGACAGCTCTTTGGTCTTCACCATAGTGGAGTTTGGAGTGTGACTGTTTGAGGCTGTGGACAGGTGTCTTTTATACTTATAACAAGTTCAAAAAGGTGCCATTAATACAGGTAATGAGTGGAGGACAGAGGAGCTGCTTAAAGAAGAAGATACAGGTCTGTGAGAGCCAGAAATCTTGCTGGTTTGTAGGTGACCAAATACTTATTTCCCACCATAATTTGCAAATAAATTCTTTCAAAAATCAGACAATGTGATTGTCTGGATGTGTTTCCACATTTTGTCTCTCATAGTTGAGGTATACCTATGATGACAATTACAGGCCTCTCTCATCTTTTTAAGTGGGAGAACTTGCACAATTGGTGGCTGACTAAATACTTTTTTGCCCCACTATATATATATATATATATATATATATATATATATATATATATTTTTTTTTTTTTTTTTTTCATTAAGACAATAGATATTGGATGATCCCTTATAAACCATTCTGAGTTGATACCCTTTGTGATTGCACAATGTTATTGTTGTCATTATTTATGATGATTGGATAATAATTTAATGTTTTGTTTGTTCTTGGTTTTCAATTGTACATTTGTCAAATGTGGATATGAAAGAGGTCTGAGAGGTCCTGAGGAAGCAGGGTGTCCCTGACCTTATTTCAGCT
The DNA here is from genome assembly GCF_042186555.1 of Aquarana catesbeiana. NCBI lineage: Eukaryota > Metazoa > Chordata > Amphibia > Anura > Ranidae > Aquarana > Aquarana catesbeiana. Next base: position 80,852,469 of record NC_133329.1, on the reverse strand, counting down.
AACTCTGTCAACATTCTAAATTGTATGTTTTTAAGATACGGTGTTGGTATCATTCACTGACCTTGTACCTATGTGATGAATTGCTTTTTAGAATATATTTGTAATAAATATGATTTTATATTATTGTACACAATAAAAATGTATGATATTTAAATTTGTTTGTGTTTACTATTGGAGGTATATACTATGTCCCAATTTCTTAAATTTTCTTTGATTTATCTTACACACAATGCAGTTCATCCAACAGTAGCTCCTCCTCCTGTCCATTAAATGCTTTCTATAGAAACTTGCACTCTGCATGGAAGGTGATTACTAAGGTTTTAGCGCACATACCTCTGCTGTTCACAGTTATAGAATGTAACTGGATGTGAACCATCATTATACACAGGCTTCTCCTTTAAATCACATCTAAGTCCAATTTTTTTTTTTATTCTCGATAGAGAATGGAAAGGTCAGGGATTACAGAATCATTAAAACGCAAACATTTTCTGCCATCTTTTCCCCATTGAGGACTTTTTCCTTTTTTTTGTTTTCTCAGCATGCTACAAGAAATCTCACCAAAGTGAAGGAAATCCCCTCCTAATTAAACAGTTGTCAATGGAACATGCGTCCTCAGTGGAAGATTTTCCCTCACCTCCAATTCTGGTTGACAAGTCAAAAGTTTGGTTTACCCCTCATGTTTTCTCCCTGTGACCATGACCATGGAGACAAAGAGAGAAGACAAAAAAAACAAAAAAAAAAAAGTTTTGACATCACATACACTTTAATCTTTCATGTGTTATATTGTTGAGAAATACTTGATCAGTTGACTCAATGTGACCAGCTCATCGAAGCTTAGAACATGCAGCTTACTCCCAACCACGAGCTCCTCACACTGCCGTGATGACCAGAGGGACTATGAGGCCCAAAGCCAGGAACATAAATCAAGTGTTCATGTCAACTAAAAAGCTGGTTCAGCAGTGGCATTGTGCGTAGGAAAGACGTCTATATGGCATGCAGAGAATAATCGCTCCTTTTTAAAAACACAACTCTGAGTCTATGTTTCATCTTTTTTTTATTACTCATCTATGTGAAGTTTTTCAAAGCAAGGATAATACCCTTTCAGTGAACTCGGCAGTGTAAGGCATGTGAATGCTCTGGTTGGGATATAAGTCTTTTGAAGCATCTTAATGAAAAGTATCTCAGGCACTTTAAAGGAAAATTGCCTTCCTTTTCCCTATTGACCTATGGAAAAATAGTGCTCTGGTTTCTTCAAGTAAGGAAATACTGTATGTAAGCTGTCATTGTCAACCTCCCCTTCTGAAATTGCTGATAGTCTGGTTAATTGATGCCAACCTGCAACAAATTTTGAAAAAGGTTCCCTTAACCCTTCAGCTTTCAGCTCATGGGAGAACTGGGCTGATAAAAAGCATAGGTTGGCTCTAAAATTTTAGTACACATTTATCTAGACATAAAATTTGGATCTCCACCAATCACATCCATGTGAAGATGCCTTCACCTAAGTTCACACCCAGCTTTATTGGGCCCTTCACTGCATTAGCCAAAATCAACCCTGTCACCTGTAAACTTACACGACCTCTTTCTCTCCGTATTCACAATTAATTCAATGTTTCTTGATTCAAATTTGAAATGCTTAAAGTTAAACCTAACCCAAAAAGGGAAGCTCCGCTTGTTTGCCTCCTCCCCACCTCCTCTTTTAATAGTGGGCATTTTTTTTGGGGGGGAGCACGTATCTGGTTTTGACAAGTACCTGCTCCCACATCCACCCAGATTTGAGCAGATGTTCTCCCCCTCCCACCCCTTAACACATCACAGGTCCCAGAAGACTGTGGGACCATTGACAAAGTGCAGCACGGCACGCACATGTGCAGTGGGAAGCCGGCTGTGAAGCCTTGTGACTTCTCTTAGTTAAGATGCCTGCACCTGGAACTGTAGCCCATTGAAGAATTGGCTCGGGTGAGAACAATGCTGGATCCCTGGACAGGTGTCCTTATATTGTCAGTATATATCATGTCAGTATTTTCTGATGCTGATGTTTAATTTTTTGGGGGGAGACTGGAGCTCCAACAGTTCTTCTGCATTCCACACCTCCAGGGTCTGTCTAGGTTGATGTAGTAGAGGAGTAAGAAGGAGAAGAAATTTTAAACTCTAGGGTGTCCAGAGAGAAACTCCACTACCTTGTTTATTGGAAGGGTCAGTTCAAAAAATTTACCTGGGCTTCCCTTCAGGATCTTCATGCTCCTTGTTTAGCAAGTCCCTTCCATTGTCAACGTTCCATAAACCAGGAATAACTATTTAAATCTGTTCCTGGTGTTCTGTACCCATGATCTCTGTTTCAGTTCTGATACCAGTTTATGACCATTGCCTACTTCTCCTCGAAACCTGCAGTCTGTCTGCCTACTGTCAGTTGTTGCCAGTCCAAATGTAACCATGGGTCACAAACTACGAGCCATCTGCAGCAGAGCCCATAATCCCTGGCCGGGTGCTCTGGTAAACACCGGCGGTTCCCTGGACACTGCGCCTCGGCCATTCACCTGGTTAGACAAAGGTTCTTTACCTCCATGACGGTCCTAGTCTAGGCACTGTTTTTTTTTTTATTACAAAATCTCTCTGGGTCTGAGCTCTGGCTGTGTGTTTCAAATATTCTAGGTACACTATTTTCTTTATTGTTTTATTTATACCTTTCAACAGCTTACTGATCATGCTATTTTACTGTGAAATGTAGATAAAATAATTTTTAGTAAGGGTTTCCTGCGATCTTAGGATTATTTCAAGGGTTCCTCCTTTATAGCATCTGTAATGTTTATTTTGCGGTCTGTCTTTTGAGACCCTGATTTACTAAAGACATAGAGAATGCTCACTTTGCAAAGTACATTTTCACTTATGAATGAGGTCATCAATGGCACCCTGATATTTATTTCGGGAAAGGTTTAATGTTTTCTTAGTTGTGTAATGAAGTGGGCCTTAATGCCCAGCCACTGTACATATGCATCCATGGCAGTGTGAGGTTGTGTGCTTAAAGCACGCTTACTACATGCTCCTAGCACACTGACCAAGCTGTCTCTAACAGCTCTCAGTCATGGTTTCTGATCGGAAGCCAGTAGGATGGACTCCTGATCACGTGACAGCTCCGTGATGTGACTCTCCACCTCCCTGCATCAAAGCCCACCCAAAGGGTCACAAAGAGGTGGTGTGAAGCGGTTAATTTTAGCAAAACCAGATCTTCACCTTTTGCTGGGATCCTGCATCATAGCTACTGAATGATCGCAAGTGTCTGGTTATAGATCTGTTTATCATACCTCGCACAGCTGATTAAGTAAAAAATCAGCTGGATAAGGTTGTTAAACTTATGTGTAGGTTGAGTCAGCCGTGGCTTCAGCTGCCTACAGCAGAGGCGTGACAGCTAGCTCAGTATGACTATTTGGAGTTCCCAGAATACTTGCAAGATTCTGTTTGTTCCTGAGAAGTATACCTAACTTCTAAACCTGACGTAGATGTAGACATTTGCATTAATCTGAGGTATTTGTAAAGGTTAAATTCTACGGAAATTATTTATCATGTGCAGTATAATGAAATTGATCAACCCCCATTTGAACAAACTAGATGTTGGTCTTTCCTGGGCTTTTTTTCTATTTTAGTAATAAAATAATAATGAGGGAATGAAACAAGTAATAACAATGTGCAGAAGAAAATGAAAATTTGAGTACTCCTTGACATTGGTAAACAGGGAAAAAATGCCTTCTTATATGGTGGTCAGTGTATGGTCCCCTACATTAGTGTTCAGTGAAGTGCTCTTTTACATTGGGATACAGTGGAGACTGCCCCTCCTAAACTGGTAGAGATTGGTGGTCAGTAACAGGAATGCTCCTTACACTGGTGGTCAGTAGGAAGTGAGAATGCTCCCCTTACAGATAGATGAAAAGATCACTTCTGTCACTGATAAAATATATGAGAGATAGAAATTGCTCATTGAGCAAAGATCCCGAAGCGACCTATGAAGAAACCCTAGTTGAGAAGGGCTGCTGTAAAGGCTGTAAGAGACTCCTAGGAGGTGAGCTGTTGTTTCAATAGTGTATCTTTAGAGGTTCTGTAGAGTTTATTCAGATCAACCCCAGGGAGAGAGAATTAGAGCACAGAATACTAGGGAGAACAATACATAGACTCCAAAACTTACTTGCAGTCAACACAAAGGGCTTTTAAGTCCAGATCAGCACTCTGTATTTTTTGGACTTTAAAGTGATTGTAAAGGAAAGTTTTTAATAAACAAAAAAAAATTAACAAACGTGTTAAACTTACCTCCTCTGTGCAGTGGTTTTGCACAGAGCATCTCCAATCCCCCCCTTCCCCCCCTTTGCGGATGTGCATTTTCGTTCCCGAGGCGGTTCTCTCCGTCTATAAGACACAGAGATCGCGGCTCAGCCCCGCCCGCCTCACTGGCTGTGATGGACAGCAGCTCCAATGGCTCCTGCTGCTGCATTTTAGCCAATCAGGAGGGAGAGTCCCGGGAGAGACTAGGGTCTTGTGTACATCGCTGGTTCGAGATTGGGCTTTGATAAGTATTAGTGGGGGCTGAGGGGGGAGCTGCACACTGAAGGTTTTTTACTTTCATGCATGAAGGTAAAAAACCTTCAGCCTTTACAACCACTTTAAAGCAATAATACAAACTCCATGGAGGAGCCACCAAACTTTCTGTGTGGTTCAAGCTTGTATCAATCTTCTCCAGACACTACAACTGGTGCTCTTATCCAGGATTCAGGTTTTTCTCCTCCTGAGCAACACCTTCAGCCAGGCAGTGCAAGCTTTAGGCCCCAACCTTGGACTTGCCTTTCTCAAGATCATGTTTTTCCCAGGCAGCAGGCCTGAGAGGTCAGGGAAAACAAGACACATGTCCTCTCCGAGCAGAGCCTGGGAGGCAAGCAAGCTTTCACAAGGTTCCCTTCAAATATTTATACCGTCCCCAACATGCACCACTGTCAATACACCTCCCGGGGGTTGGTTAGAAGGACATAAAAGTTCATAACTCAGGCAACTGGATCTCCTTCCATTTTTACCAGGGACACTGCCCAACAGCAAGCAATGACCAGAATCTAGGGGGAAATCAACTGCAACCAGAACTATCAATTCAGCTCAAGATGGCTACAGCCCGGCCAAGCTAAATTTTAGATAGGGGCGATTCTAATCAGAACAGGGTCCCTACACTTTTTTTGTAGTTTTGGATGGAGTGGTGACAGGTTATATCAGGTTTTTATTGTTGTCTGGGGTTTTTATTGTTGTCTTGGAAGATTCATGACTGCTGAGGTGCAATAAGCTCAGGTCCCATCCAACTTACTATGACCACTTAGCATACCTTACCCCTTCTTCCCATCCAATAAAAACCACATACAACCATTAACGTTGGAAAGGGCAAGGCCACAGCTTTATTTAACTCAAACACAACATTAAGTATTTAAACCGTGCCAGTCACAGTTGCACTGTGAGCACTCAACTCCAAATGTAAAAGGGAGATGAAGGAGGGGCCTGTCCTTACCATAAGTGCCGGACCGGCTGTCAATCTCCCAATTACCATCAGGGCATAAAAAAGCTTCCATATTTGCTGGCAAGGTCACCAAAACCGTAACACGCTGTGACATACCATCAAAAATAGGGCGGGAGGGTGGGCAGCTCTTCCATGCTTTCGTCCGAAAAGGACCATAATCCCCTGGGGTGCCAAAATCCTGAGCTCAGGCCCAACCCTTGTCCCCTCTTGTACCAATCCTGAGTGAGCCAAATTCACTTTAACTCCTCCCTGGCCATGCCCCCATCAGTCAGGGCTCTCTTTCCCGAGGGGCTCAAGAGGCCTTCATTCTCTCTTATTTATCTTAGTGACTATTCTCTCAGAGACAAAAAGTGAAGAAAAGTACAAAATTTTGAGCTGTCACTAAAGCAGGAATAGAGGAGAAATTTTACAATGGGGGCACTTATTCCAGTGAAGTATTTTTTGCAGTCCATGCTTTCCTGTCCCATTCTGCTTCCCAGCAACCTTTCTTTTTTTTCTTCTCCTTGCATCACAGGGGTGTTGCTGAGACACAAAGCAAGGGTAAACCTCCCCAGTGGACTCACTAACAGATGCCTGCTAGAGATGGGATGGCAGAGTTGGCACCTGTTTGGCTCTGCACAAGAAAGTCCATTTTGTAGCACTTCTCTCAGATTCTCAGAAATGTGTCTAAATGTCCTATATCTGTAGACCTGGAAGATCACAAAATTGGGTCTGGTTCCAGCATCAACTTGTATCTCTCTTCTGTTTATTAACAACATATTTACCCGTCTGGTGATGGACATCCAAACATTCTACGATGGCATGCCAAGGGCTGACAGAAAGGAATGTGTACTCTGTGAAGGCAGCTAGAAGCCTTCATCATAAACAGATGCCTGCTGGGGACGGGGAAAGAGTTGACGCCTGTCTGGCTTTGCTCCAGAAAGTCAATTTCTTAGCCCTTCTGTCAAATTTGCGGAACTGTGTGCAGGTTTCTTATATCTGCAGAAAGCAAAACCTGTTTTCTGGTTGCATCAACAGCTTGTGTCTCCCAATTGTTTAATAACAACACCCCTGCCTATTTATTGAAGGGCACCCAAACATTCTACGATGGCATGCTGAAGATATTGATCTGTCAGTGTTTGTGTATACTCTGCTGCGAATGTGCAGTATAATGTACGCTATAGCATGGCTCTGTGCTGAGACGAGGCAGTGAGAATGAAATCGTTTTTTTCTATTGTCCCTGAGCCTGGTGTCTCCTGTATTAGGTGGGAAGAGCTACACTCTCCCACGTGTTGACCTGGAAGACTGCCCGAAATTAGGTTACCAGGTAACTAATTCTGTTTTTTTCACTTATGAGGCTCTTGCATCACATAATAACTGGACTTAAAGCGGAGTTCTGCTTAAAAAAAAAAAAAAGAAAAGTCAGCAGCTACAAATACTGCAGCTGCTGACTTTTAATAATCGGACACTTACCTGTCCCTCGGTCCAGTGATGAGGGGGAACGAAGCCCTGCTTGTCTCCCCCTCCTCTCTGCGGCGCCGGCAATGTAATTGTGGGTGACCCACTGCGCATGTGCGACCTGCGCCACGTGTTGTGACTGTCCCAGATGATTGCCGAGAGGGAGGGGGGAGAGGTGATCTCCATTCCGGTGCCGCGGTGTGCTGGGAGGAAGTGGGAGCTGGGACCCTCTAAAAAGAGGGAATCCACTCCCCCCCGCCTCCCAAAAAATGACATGCCAAATGTGGCATGTCAGGGGGTCACCTCCCTTAAAGCGGAAGTTCCATTTTTGGGTGGAACTCCGCTTTAAGACCCTTTTAGACTTCTACACAGGAGCCTATAGATGTACTTTTATGATTTTTCATTAACACATCCTTGCATGAAATGGTGTGCTTTGCACCTGCATGGAGTTCAATTGTAATATTCATTATAAAATATCCCGAAAAGCAATAGACTTTGGCCAAATTAATAGTTTTCAGGAAACGTGTAGCAAGAATGAGCTGAAATGCAATTGCAGAAGTAAGTAACATACACATGTAGCTGAATAACTGTATATTCTAGTGCAGCCAATCTCAATATGCATTCCATGGGACCCTAGAGCTCCTCCAGAGTATGCTACAGGCTCTTTGAGTAGTGGTTGATTGACCTTCCATTTGATGGTGCCTACACAGTTTCAGGGCAAATGTCACTTGGCAGAGCCAGCTACATGACACCAATGATCTTTTTAGCTGTCTGCAAGGTATTCTGACCACCACTGTAATGGGGGCAAACTTTCTAGTAGCCACCATTACAAGGTGCATTTTTCCAACTGATCTCCAATGAACTGGTTTAAGCAGGGGTCCTATGAGACCTTAAAATATTTTCAAGGGTTCCTCTAGGTTAAAAAGGTTAACAAAATCTGTTCTAGCCACTTCCGAAGTCAGCCATTTTGCCTCATTAAAAAACGTCAACTTGTCCCCAGGACATTTTTAGAAATAACACACACAAAGCCGCATTGTCCCAGCTGAGACATTCTGAACCATGGAAGATTTGCATGTTGCAATAGCAATACTGGTCACATAATGCTTTTATACTTTCTTCGGCAACTATAGCCTGTTACTTCACAAAATGGATTCTCCGTTGCCTGCATGTGTCAAACCCCCAGCATGTATTCAGTGTGAGAACTCTAGTACCCTGTACACACAATAGGATTTTCCAATGGAAAATGTGTGATAGGACCTTGTCATTGGAAATTCCGACCGTGTGTGGGCTCCATCACACATTTTCCATAGGAATTTCCGACACACAAAGTTTGAGAGCAGGCTATAAAATTTTCCGACAACAAAATCCGTTGTCGGAAATTCTGATCGTGTGTACACAAATCTGACGCACAAAGTGCCACGCATGCTCAGAATAAATAAAGAGATGAAAGCTATTGGCTACTGCCCCGTTTATAGTCCCGACGTACGTGTTTTACGTCACCGCGTTCAGTACGATCAGATTTTTCGACAACTTTGTGCGACCGTGTGTATGCAAGACAAGTTTGAGCCAACATCCGTCGGATTTTGTTGTCGGAATGTCCGATCAATGTCCGATCGTGTGTACAGGGCATAAGGCCATAATCTATTGTGGCCACAATGCTTTCAATCCGCCCTGAAGAAGTAGGCATTTCTTGGAAATACATTGGCTTTTCATATAAATAAAATCAAGCAGTCTTTTCAAAGTCTCCTGTTAGCACTCCAAATACACACATACCATGGGAAATTACACTCAATTTGTCACTGATCTAGGTTTGACTTTGGCTTAGGAACTGCTTTACTGTCAGGTCAAGCTGTCTTACGGCCAGCTTGCTTTTGTAAGATATCACCCCTAATATTTGATTCATCTCCACCATCCCTACACCTTGGCACTTGGAGTTTCACCTTTTGAGATGGTTGGAAAAAGCAAATGACCGGAATAACCAGGTAATAGAAAACAACCCGATAATAAGGAGCAACCAATATTTATTTGTTTAGTTTACAAAGTAAGGCTGGATTTCCTTTTATAAGTTTTAACTGAAAGCTAGATGGCTTTATTAACATTCACAGTATCTAAAGGCAACATATTTTTTTGTTTGGATACAGTAGGAAATGGTTAAAGCCCTTATGAGTTGTTTTTTTTTTTTTTTTTTTGCTGTTTTGCGTTGGAGATTTTTCTTTTCTCTAAAGCAACCTTTTTTAACCAGGGTGCCCAGGCACCCTGAGGTGTGCTGGGGTTTCTTCAGGGGTGCCTTGGCAAAATGTGTAAAAATTGCTTCAAAATTGTATACAAGCTGGTGGGTGGATGAAACCTGCCTTTTAGTTACACAGAGCCACAGATTTTCATTGTACACCAATACAACCTTCTAGCTGCCAACCTCCTAACAACCAATGACATCATCAGTTGATAAGGAGGGGGTCAGTTGCCTGCATATCATCTTTGTTTGACCCTCCCTTGCCTCTCTCCATTAGCGATGGGGTCACATTAGCTGAGTGATGGAGAAAAACTGAGGGAGAAGAGAAACACTGGAATACTAGTCAGTACCAGTTTGCAAAAGTGTATTTGCTTTGGAAGAACAAATCACCTCTAACGTTTGGTGTCCTATGTGCAGGGCTGGTGCTACCACTAAGCAAACAAGGCAGCCTAGAGCACCAGGCCACTGGTGTTCCTACTCTCCTCTCTCTGCAGCAAGCAACTAAGTCTAAGCATCATCAGGCAGCCGTTGCTCCATTCACACATAGTGTCAGAGGTGCATCGGTGGAGGACTGTGTCTGCGTCCCGACTCCCGGATGAATGAAAGCAAACATCCCCTGCTGCGCGCCTCTGATCAGTCATCAGTGACCAGTGATTGCTATCCCTGATGGGACCACAGCCAGCTCTGCCTCTCTACCCATACGTAATTCCTAATCCTGTGTCCCCTGGCCCCGCCCCCGTCATAGAGGCCACTCTCCCTCCTGGCCTGTTCTGAACAACGCCGGCAGCGTCACTCCAGTGCTATAGCACCTGGTGATGGCGCTCCGGGCTAGGTGACAGGTGGAGCCTGCCTGGAGGAGGCACGAGTGAGGCAGAGTTTAAAATTGTTCCTCAAACACGCTTGGCAGGGTCGCATCATCGGATGCATTCAGAGCAGTCTGCAGAGCCCCAGACCTGGTGAGTGAAATACTGTCACTGTCTGAGATTACTTTATCGCAGATTTGCATGTATATGTATTTAGTGTATAAAGACTGATCTGTTCACGTACCGAGGGGTCGGTTCCCCCCCTCCCTCCTTGGTAGGCTGCATTGATGGGCACTGGTAAGGCTGCATTGATGGGCACTGGTGAAGCTGCATTGATGGGCACTGGTGAGGCTGCATTGATGGGCGCTGGTGAGGCTGCATTGATGGGCACTGGTAGGCTGCATTGATGGGTTCTGGTGAGGCTGCATTGATGGGCGCTGGTGAGGCTGCATTGATGGGTGCTGGTGAGGCTGCATTGATGAGCATTGGTAGGCTGCATTGATGGGTGTTGGTGAGGCTGCATTGATGGGCGCTGGTGAGGCTGCATTGATGGGCACTGGTAGGCTGCATTGATGGGTTCTGGTGAGGCTGCATTGATGGGCGCTGGTGAGGCTGCATTGATGGGCGCTGGTGAGGCTGCATTGATGGGCACTGGTAGGCTGCATTGATGGGTTCTGGTGAGGCTGCATTGATGGGCGCTGGTGAGGCTGCATTGATGGGCGCTGGTAAGGCTGCATTTGATGGGCACTTCATTAAAAAGGTGGGGTTTACATGGGCAGGGAAATGGGGGTGGAGTCAGGAGTGGAGCCGGGGGGCAGCAAAATTAGGATTCTCCTAGGGTGTCAAAAATCCTTGCACCAGCCCTGCCTATGTGTATTGATGTTGCTGTATTATGTAAAACTACAGTTGTGCTCATAAGTTTACATACCCTGGCAGAATTTATGATTTCTTGTCCATTTTCAGAGAATATGAATGATAAAACAAACACTTTTCTTTCACTCATGGTTAGTGTTTGGCTGAAGCCATTTATTATCAATCAACTGTGTTTACTCTTTTTAAATCATAATGGCAAAAGAAACTACCCAAATGACCCTGATCAAAAGTTTACACACCCCAGTTCTTAATATCGTGTATTGCCCCCTTTAACATCAATGACAGCTTGAAGTCTTTTGTGGTATTTGTGGATGAGGCTCTTTATCTTTTCAGATGGTAAATCTGGCCATTCCTCTTGGCAAAAAGCCTCCAGTTCCTGTAAATTCTTGGGCTGTCTTGCATGAACTGCATGTTTGAGATCTCCCCAGAGTGGCTCAATGATATTGAGGTCAGGAGACTGAGATGGCCACTCCAGAACCTTCACTTTATTCTGCTGTAGCCAATGACGGGCCGACTTGGCCTTGTGTTTTGGATCATTGTCATGTTGGAATGTCCAAGTACGTCCCATGTGTAGCTTCCTGGCTGATGAATGCAAATGTTCCTCCAGTATTTTTTGATAACATACTGCATTCATCTTGCCAACAATTTTGACCAAATTTTCTGTGCCTTCGTAGCTCACACATCCCCAAAACATCAGCGATCCACGTCCGTGTTTCACAGTAGGAATGGTGTACCTTTCATCACAGGCCTTGTTGACTCCTCTCCAAATGTAGCTTTTATGGTTGTGGCCAAAAAGCTCAATTTTGGTCTCATCACTCCAAATGACTTTGTGCCAGAAGGTTTGAGGCTTGTCTCTGTGCTCTTTGGCGTATTGTAAGCAGGAAACTTTGTGGCATTTGCGTAGTAATGGCTTTCTTTTGGCGACTCGACCATGCAGCCCATCTTTCTTCAAGTGCCTCCTTATTGTGCATCTTGAAACAGCCACACCACATGTTTTCAGAGAGTCCTGTATTTCACCTGAAGTTATTTGGGGGTTTTCTTTGCATCCCGAACAATTTTCCTGGCAGTTGTGGCTGATATTTTAGTTGGTCTACCTGACCGTGGTTTGGTTTCAACAGAACCCCTCATTTTCCACTTCTTGATTAGAGTTTGATCACTGCTGATTGGCATTCTCACTTCCTTGGATATCTTTTTATATCCCTTTCCTGTTTTATACAGTTCAACTACCCTTTCTCGCAGATCCTTTGACAATTCTTTTGCTTTCCCATAATCCAGAAATGTCAGTGCAGCACTGGATGAAAAATGCAAGGGTCTGTCAGGAGTCCAGATACTCATTAACCTTTTATACACACACACTATTTACAAGCAAACAGATCACGGGTGAAGATGGTTACCTTTAATATCCATTCAAACCCCTTTGTGTCAACTTGTGGGCATGTTATCAGGTCAAAATCACCAGGGTATGTAAACTTTTGATCAGGGTCATTTGGGTAGTTTCTGTTGCCATTATGATTTAAAAACAGTAAACAGAGTTGATTGATAATAAATGGCTTCAGCCAAACACTAACCATGAGTGAAATCAATGTTTTGTGTTATCATTCATATTCTCTGAAAAATGGCCAAGAAATCATAAATTCTGCCAGGGTATGTAAACTTATAAGCACAACTGTATTAGAATAGTTTTTACATTTTAGAATGGGGGTGCCTTGACTGAAAAAAGGTTGAGAAACACTGCTCTAATCTGTGGGAAATCCCCCTTTGGGCAATGGTCACCGGATAGCTGTTCCCATTGATAGAAGTACAAATACACTATATTGCCAAAAGTATTGGGACACCTGCCTTTACACGCACATGAACTTTAATGGCATCCCAGTCTTAGCCCGTAGGGTTCAATAATGAGTTGGCCCACCCTTTGCAGCTATAACAGCTTAAACTCTTCTGGGAAGGCTGTCCACAAGGTTTAGGAGTGTGTCTATGGGAATGTTCGACCATTCTTCCAGAAGTGCATTTGTGAGGTCAGGCACTGATGTTGGATGAGAAGGCCTGGCTCACAGTCTCCGCACTAATTCATCCCAAAGGTGTTTCTATCGGGATGAAGTCAGGACTCTGTGCAGGCCAGTGAAGTTCCTCCACCCCAAACTCGCTCATCCATGTCTTTATGGACCTTGCTTTGTGCACTGGTGCGTAGTCATGTTGCCACAAATTTGGGAGCATGAAATTACCCAAAATGTCTTGGAATGCTGATGCCTTAAGAGTTCCTTTCACTGGAACTATGTGGCCAAGCCCAACCCCAGAAGAACAACCCCACTCCATAATCCCCCCCTCCACCAAATGATTTGGACTCATGCACAACAATGTCCATAGAGACATGGATGAGCAAGTTTGAGGTGGAGGATCTTGACTGGCCTCAACCTGATAGAACACCTTTGGGATGAAATAGAGTTGAGACTTGTGAGCCAGGCCTTCTCTTTCACATCAGTGCCTGACCTCACAAATGCACTTCTGGAAGAATGGTCAAACATCCCCATAGACACACTCCTAAACCTTGTGGACAGCCTTCCCAGAAGAGTTGAAGCTGTTATAGCTGCAAAGGGTGGGCCAACTCAATATTGAACCCTATGGACTAAGACTGGGATGCCATTAAAGTACATGTGTGTGTAAAGACAGGTGTCACAATACTTTTGACAATATAGTGCACATGCCGTATACTGTTGGTGGCAGGTTGCCTAAATCTGTTCTTGTGCTAAAAAATGGCCCCACAATAGCCTTTTTTTTTTTTTTCATTTTTTTCACAGAAAGGAAAATGTAAAATAAAAAAAATCAAGACAACTGTACAAAGATAAGGAAGAAATACACATATGGAAAATACACACATAAAAAGAACACTCAATAAAATAAAGTATCCTAAATGCATCACCCAAAAACAACACATCCTCAAAAAAAAAAAAATCATTTTTAATCTATTTTCTGTTATTTTTTACTGTAAATATAATCAATGTTAACCGCTTCCTAGAGAAGTTTAAGTCTCAGTATCTTCTGCCAGCATGTTGAGACCTAAAGTTCCTCCTCAACAGAAGGGAACAGGTGTTTTGTATGTATATAGTAATTTGTATCCAGGTTGGCCCTTTACAGAGATGTATTCATGCAATGGATATAGACCTGCCATGTCCGGCCCTCACTGGTTTACACAGTGCACCTTTTGTGTACTACTCAGAATAGGAATGTATTCATTTTCTCTAAAAATGCTCTGTGCATTTTAATGTTCCAATAGACTGTGCAGCCTAGAAGCAGGAATCTGCCTGAAGGCGTACTTCATGTCACCTTAATTCCCTAGTACCTATCAGTAAAAGGAGCAATATATCTTAGATATTGAGAGCTTTTGACACAGTTTGCACTGAGCAGTCTAACGCAGACCACATACATAATCTGATTTCTGCACTGCAAGGTTAAATGCTGTTTTTTTTGCCTAGGTAACCATTACATCTGGTCCTGCATTGTACATAGTGATTTCAGAGTCCGACAGGAGCACCGAAAAGAACTGACTTAGGAGGAGCAGTAGCATCAGAGAGAAGGAAGCCTGCAGGAGCCAAGGATAAGGAAGATAAAGCTGATTATTAATGGTACCCTAGACAAAAAAAAAAACAAGCATTTAACGCTTGCTGTGTAAGCAAAGCCCTACTGCAAGGGTAGTTTTGAATCATCCCCAGAGTTCATAACTCTTTAGTTAAAACTTGGAAAATGTTTACTTTTTTGTAACTATTGGGCAGATTTCCTTTCACTTTTTGTCCCATAAACACAATAGGAAATGACGGAGACCACTCCATATGGACAGGCTTGAGGAGTTGGGTGTGGAGGAACTTGAGTGATCTGCACAGAGCCCCGACCTCAACCCAACCGGACACCTTTTGGCATGAAATGCATGACCAACTTCCTTGACAAAAAAACAAGCATTTACGCTTGCTGTGCAAGCAAAGCCCTACTGCAAGGGTAGTTTTGAATTATCCCCAGAGTTCATAAATCTTTAGTTAAAACTTGGAAAATGGTTACATTTTTGGGGGGGAGATTTCCTTTCACTTTTTGTCCCATAAACACAATAGGAAATGACGGAGAACACTCCATATGGACAGGCTTGAGGAGTTTGGTGTGAGGGAACTTGAGTGATCTACACAGAGCCCTACCATCAACCCAACCGGACACCTTTTGGCATGAAATGCATGGCCAACTTCCATCCAGGTCTTCTTTCTTGCCCAACATCAGTAGCTGCTCTTTGGCTGAATGGAAACAAATTCCCATAGTCACGCTCCAAAGTTCTTTGATGAAGTGATAGCTGTAACATAAGTGCCATCTGCTGCTGGAAAATTATAGAAAATATGCTGTCCTGCTCCCAAGCAGTGGATAAGTAAGCCATGCTTTCTAGCAGTAGGTAATTCCTCCTGAATAGCAGCAATAAAAGGCATTGTAGGCTCACCAGCGTGCCGCAGAGATAGAAGACATATCCTTGTTGCCAGTCTTGTTATGTGCTGTACTTTAGATGTAGAATGCTTTATTAACAAGCTCAGACATCCATGAGTACATCATAACAAGAACAGGAACAAATTTGTAAGGATTATAGATAGTATAATCCCCCCAATCTAAGTAATAACTAAAAGGATCAATGGTGTCAGGAGCTACTTACCTGACAGGAAGAATTTGCTAATCGCTCAGGGAACAATTTGAAGGAAGCCAAGGGTTTCACAGAATCCTAGTTATGAAAGATTGCTATAAAAAGATTTTGTAGTCTACCCCGTGGCTCTCTATGGGTGAAGGTTTCACCCATTTTTTTTCCCAGAAATAGAGCTTTCTTTTGGTGGTATTTGATCGCCTCTGCAGTTTTTATTTTTTGAGCTATAAAAAAAAAAAAAAGCGACAATTTAGAATAAAAACAATATTTTATTCTTTTTGCTATAATAAATATCCCCCAAAAAATGTAAAAAAACTAATTTATTCATCAGTTTAGGCCGATGTATATTCTTCTACATATTTTTGGTAAAAAAAAAAAAAAAAAAACGCAATAAGTGTATATTGATTGGTTTGCGCAAAAGTTATAGCGTCTACAAAATAGGGGGATAGATTTATAGCATTTTTATTATTATTATTTTTTTTTTTACTAGTAATAGCGTCGATATGCGATTTTTATCATGGATGCGGCATTATGGTGGACACATCGGACAATTTTGACACATTTTTGGGACTATTGGCATTTATACAGCGATTCAGTGCGATAAAAATGCGTTGATTACTGTATAAACGTCACTGGCAGTGAGGGGGTTAACACTAGGGGGCGATCAAGGGGTTAACTGTGTTCCCTGGGAGGTGATTCCAACTGAAAGGGGGAGGGGACTGACTAGAGGAAGTGACGGATCGTGGTTCCTAGCTAATAGTAACACACAATCTGTCACTCCTCTCAGAACAGGGAAGTGTGTGTTTACACACACTCGTCCCTGTTCTGTGTCTCCTGCTCACGATCGCTCGTAGCCGGCGGTCATCGCGACTGTCGGCCACGAGCATTGGCACCACCCGCTGTGCAGCGGGTGCGCGCCTGCTATCCCGATCCCACGAGCCGACGGTTCACGGGATCGTGCCGATCTGCCGCAGTATTATGACGGCAGCTGGTCGGCAAGCGGTTAATATATCCTTTTAATATAATCCTTTTAATATATCCTGTTGTTGTTTGTTTTACCTCGTGGCTCTGTTATCTCATGGTTTTACCTACAGAATTTCATCTAGTGATACAGCCACTGACAAAACTCTTGTATTCAGGAGCCATGTTTTTTTTTTGGTCTATGACACAGGTTACGGTCACAGTGCCCTTCAGACCCAGGCACAGACAAACCATGTTTGCGCTCATGGTTTGGATTACAGCTGATTGTCTGAGCAATTTGTAGAACGTCCTGCTCTCCTGCCCTAATTTAGTCCTCCATAATGAATCCTTGGCCTGTGGGAGCAGCAGGAAATCAAATAAGCTATAACCAGCGAAGACATTACCTGGCTTCTGAGAATTCACAAAAGCTGCTCTCTGTATCCCATTTTGTATACAGAGAGGTTTACATTAATTTGGCCAACTATCCCACTCACAACATGGTGATCGTTACCCAGAATACTTTGGGTTGTTGTGCTGTTCCATGGTGTGGGGGGGGGGTGTCTTTCTCTAAGACTGTTCAGTGCAATCAAAGTATTTGTAAAGCCCTATTTATTAAAAACTGCCATTTTGTTTGGTAAAAAAACAACGTATTTTTTTTATCCTTTGTTGCATTTTAGTCCCATTGCTCTACTGCAGACTTTGTACAGTCACTTTGTGTATGCATTTACTCCAGCAAAAGCTGCATGGCATTTCTCAGGGCCGATTTCCTGAATCGTATCTTTTTAATGTGTGTTGAATTGGCTACTCAAGGTCTCCCCCGAAAGGCCATTTGACAGGGTGACAACGCAGCAGCTCAACTAGGATACAGCGTTGTCACCAGTGTAGTTAATTTTGGCAGCAAATTCCGATTTAGTTTTAGTCTTAGGACTAAAAATTGCATTTTTGTTTTAGTCCCATTTTAGGCTTCTGCGAGTGTTTTAGTTTTAGTTGTATTTAGTCGACTAAACCTCCAGTACATTTTAGTAGACTAACATGTTCTGAGCTGGCCGAGGTTCTTCTATGAAGGAGAAAAGTGCCTGTCAGCGTCTGAGGGGGATTTTTTCCCCCCTCTCTTTTTTTCTCTTCACTGAAACACACAGACATACAGAGCTGCTCACTCTGCACCCTCCCCTGTGTCCCTATTGGCAGGAGGAGGAGAGCCAATGACTGGCGCAATTACAGGAGCAAATCAGAAGGACTTTACCAGCAGCAGCTGCAAAGAATTCTGGGACATGTAGCCCCCATCTAAAACAGCCCATAGCTTTCTATGGAGACAGAACTACAAGAGCCAGCCTGCTCTGGGGGCAAACGAACTGATCTGTGGAGATTCTCAGACAACACAAGGCAAGGGAAGAGATTGGAGATTGGGGAGTGGTGCTACCTCCCAGGTCAGTCCACTGCATTGTTTCAGGCATCCACAGCTGGTCGGGGACATCCAGCCTGTGAGAGGGGGATCCCAGGTGCATATCCAGACGCATCTGCATCAATGGTGTGAGGCATTCCATTACGTGAATTGACCAGTCGAATCACTAGAAGAGCCTGCCTGTTCCAGGACGTTCGTTTGGGCCTCAACCGCAGGATTGGGTGAGAGGGCATTTGCCCATTTTCAGGAAACAAGGACACTGCACACAGATAGAGTTGTATGGACACTGTATACAGATATCATTGCTGTTAGTCACCTTGCTGACACTTGTAGTGCAATAGGACACCAGGCCATTCAGATGCAAAGACACTGTATACAGACACCATTGTCCTTTCACCTTGCTGTGGAAGATCCTGCATTCTTTACTTGATAATCCAGGCCAGTTGTGTTGTTTGGCCCTGCTATTCAGGAATTTAAGAGAACCAATGAGAGTGGCTAGCTAAGGATACAAAGCCTCATTCTTCTTCAAGGGGACTGAAGTTACTAGTGCTATATGGGCCCGCACACACATACTCAGGGCTCTGTATATATAGGGCTTGATCCATTGAATGTTGATTTCAATACAGTATTTGTAATTGGGCCTGTGGTGTCAGGAGACAGAAGTGAGAGGTCTGACATAAATAGGGTCAGTCTTCTGCTCTCCTCCTGCCTGGACTCAAAGATTCAAATTTGAGTAGAGGTAACCAATCCGATATAAAGTGTCATATTGTGATTTATTTGCCATTTAAGTGTGCCTCTGCTCTTGGGGACATTCTCAGGTTTGGATTTCCCTGAAAGCAGCCTGAATATAGTATTGAGCTATATTGCTCTTAATCTCAGTTATTGCTCTCCATTACTATGAATATAGACTGTTACTGTCTGTTACTTTTCCACAGAAATATTGCAGTAAAGACAATCGGTGTGTTTTATCATAACGTGTGTTTTTCATTGCTCATTGCACTTACACTAATGCCTGGTGTGCCAAGATGGGCAGAGGCTGTTATTGTGGTTGATAGGCAGAGTACGCAACAAACATACTTAAGCGGCTCCTGCGGGGAAAGCGCTACAGTTGGCTACTACAGTGATTTCCACTTTCCACTGGGATCTTCTACATATGGAGTATGTATGCATGGTTAGACTGGTCCAAGCTGACCCATAGATGGTCTGCAGAAAACTACAGGGGAGCGCATACAAGACCAGCCACCTTGCACAAGGAGAGAGAGCATCACTGGCCATTCCTTTTTACAGAAAGCTCCTGCACAAAGGCAAAGTGCAGGAGTTGTTTAACCACTTCGCGCCCGCGCTATAGCCGAAAGACGGCTGCAGCGCGGATGCTACCTGCCGGGTGGCCGTCCCTGGACGTCCAGCTGTTTACTTCCGCAATGCACGCTCCCGCGGGCGCGCATCGGGGAAGTTCTGTGCTGGCCATGTCCCTCGGACACAGCCAGTCACAGATCGCCATAAACGGCCAATGACAGCGGCCGTTTACAGTGCGATCGGCGGTGCCAATGAGAGATGATCTCATATGTAAACATATGAGATCATCTCTCATCGCCTGCTCTCCCTTCTCACACAGAGACAGCGTGTGAGGAGGGAGAGCGAACCGCTGCAGCGGTGAGTGTAAAAAAAAAAAAAAAAACAGTCAAAAAAAGTCGTCAGTGTCATCTGTCATCCCTCCCCACTGTCCTCTGTCGCTAGTGCCATCCCTCCCCACTGCCATCCGTCCCCAGTGCCATCCATCCCCACTGCCATCCCTCCCCACTGCCATCCCTCCCCAGTGCCATCCCTCTCCAGTGCCATCCGTCCCCAGTGCCATCCGTCATCAGTGCCACATATTAGTGCCATCTGTCATCAGTGCCACGTATCAGTGGCATCTGTCATTAGTGCCACGTATTAGTGCCATCTGTCATGAGTGTCACATATTAGTGCCATCTGTCATCAGTGCCACGTATTAGTGCCATCTGTCATCAGTGCCACGTGTCATCAGTGCCACGTATTAGTGCCATCTGTCATCAGTGCCATCTGTCATCACTGCCACGTGTCATTAGTGCCACATATTAGTGCCATCTGTCATCAGTGTCACGTGTCATTAGTGCCACATATTTTTGCCATCTGTCATCAGTGTCACGTGTCATCAGTGCCATGTATTAGTGCCATCTGTCAGTGCCATGTATTAGTGGCAAATGTCATCAGTGCCACGTATTAGTGCCATCTGTCATCAGTGTCATCAGTGCCACATATTAGTGCCATCTGTCATCAGGGTCATCAGTGCCACATATTAGTGCCATCTGTCATCAATGCCACGTCAGTGTCATCAGTGCCACGGATCAGTGCCATCTGTCATCAGTGTCACGTGTCATTGTCCTGGTGCTCCAGGGCCTTCAAAAGTGTAATAGATAGTCAACAAGTTAGATGTGTAATTTATGCTCCTAGAACACCTGATGGCGCTCCCTGCATGTTGGGCCTCTCTATGTGGCCAGGCTGTGAAAAAGTCCCACACATGTGGTATCCCCATACTCAGGAGGAGTAGCAGAATGTATTTTGGGGCGTTATTTGTGGTATATACATTCCATGTGAGAGAAATAACATATTACAATGACAATTTTGTGGGAAAAAAAAAATCTTCATTTTGCAAAGAATTGTGGGAAAAAATGACAACATCAAAAAACTCACCATGCCCCTTACGAAATACCTTGGAATGTCTACTTTCAAAAAAGGGGTCATTTGGGGGGTATTTGTACTTTCCTGGCTTGTTCGGGTCCCAAGAAATGAGATAGGCCGTCAAAATTTTTGGTCTTTTTTTATTTATAGTGCAAAAAATAAAAAACCCAGAGGTGATCAAATACCACCAAAAGAAAGCTCTATTTGTATGAAAAAAGGACAAAAATCATTTAGATATAGTGTTACATGACTGAGTAATTGTCATTCAAAGTGTGAGAGCACCGAAAGCTGAAAATTGGTCTGGTCACGAGGGGGGTTTAAGTGCCCAGTAGGCAAGTGGTTAATGTTGGACAACTGCACATATGAGGAAATACACAAAAGACGCCAAGATTCAACAACCCACATGCCTCTTGTTTTCGAGCTATGTTAATTTTAATTAAAAGTACCCCTTTAAAAAAGTTGTCTATCTAAGTTGTAATCTAAGATATAGCTTTCCTTTCAAGCAGGCTTCTTCCCATATCCATATATATAACCTAGGCACCACCATTCTGGCTGACTTAAGCAAGGTCTTTTCCCCACTACACCGACAATTCATGGTTCAATCATGACAGTATACAGTAAGCAAAATGAACATATTGCTTTATCTCTTACAATGATGCTAGCAATTCAACTCCCCATGAAATGCCTTCGTAATTTCAGCACCATACTTACTGACTTAGCCTGGGGAAGGAAAAAAAGCCACAGTCCACAGTGTTAAAGCTCCTGAAATACAATGGAGGGCTGGATTCCTTGATCCAGTATGATATACCAATCAGCTCACCTGATGCACATCCTAGACTGGGGCAAACATGGCACCCTAAAAATGTGGCTAAGACTAGAACAGGACACCATACCCACCCCCCTGACAGACTTACCATGGGACCTCCAGAGTCATAACCACCAATTCATGGGAACTACCCTAAAAATAGCTAAGTCTCTATTCTGGAGCCAATATATCTTACCCCCACCCCCACCCACATTGGGGTCCCTGTCTTTCATACAAGGGCTTCAAAGCCAGCAATTCAAACGCCTCTGCGGAGGTTGAACATTCAGGAATCTTCTCTACTTCTCTGGGTGTAATTTCCCAAGCTATGAAGGCCTTATAGGATGCTTTCATCAGGACTTAGACTCATGGAGAACTTTATAAACCAGCTATTACTTAAAATCTCCTCCCCCCTAGAAAGCATTTCATAGAACACCTACACTTTTTGAAAGCACATCAGTGCCTGACCTCACAAATGCGCTTCTAGAAGAATGGTCAAACATTCCCATAGACACACTCCTAAACCTTGTGAACAGCCTTCCCAGAAGAGTTGAAGCTGTTATAGCTGCAAAGGGTGGGCCAACTCAATATTGAACCCTACGGACTAAGACTGGGATGCCATGAAAGTTCATGTGCGTGTAAAGGCAGGCGTCCCAATACTTTTGGTAATATAGTGTATATACTTACGTACATTGGTCCAAGCTGAGTCAATGTAATTACGCAAAAATAGCTGGAATACAGGCTTCAAGTCATAACAAACCTGGAATTCTACTTTAAGGTTGGAAACCAGCTGTCTTGACCATTTTACCCTAGAACAGTGATGGCAAACCTTGGCACCCCAGATGTTTTTGAACTACATTTCCCATGATGCTCAACTACACTGCAGAGTGCATGAGCATTATGGGAAATGTAGTTCCAAAACATCTGGGGTGCCAAGGTTTGCCATCACTGTTCTAGGGTAAAATGGTCAAGACAGCTGGTTTCCAACCTTAAAGTAGAATAGAAGAACCCTTGAAATAATTTTTAGGCCTCACGGAAGCCCTGATAAAGCCAGTCAATCTGGGGCCAGTTGAAAACCTTACGATGGTGGTCAATAGAAAGAATGCAACCCTCACAGTAATGGTCAGAATGCCACCCTTACAGACAGCTACAAAGATAACTCGTGTCACGCAGTTGGCTCTGTCAGATGGTCCTGGAACTATGCAAGCATCAAATGGAAGTCAATCAGACACAGCCGAAAGAACACCAAGCAATCTCTGGAACCACAGGGGCCCATGGAACTTCTTGTGTAGATTGCTCTAAACTCTTATAAATTTGATCTGATGCTGGTTGCAAAACTATGAACTGTAATTACATAGCACAGTGGCCTCTAAAGAAATAATGAGTAGGCACTGCCATCTAGTGGTAAAAAGTGATAACACAAGTAGCAGATAAGGAAAACAGAGCCAATGATTAATTGCAGTTTCATAGTACAGAACAGGAAATGATAGAGCTAAGCTGAAAGTACATAAACACAGGTTCATCTGTGTCATAGCAGGGCAGAATATTGACAATCTTTATGCAACTGTATATTTACGCCAGGATCTCCCAAGCTGCTATTATTGCATTGCATAATTCATTTTCGTAGAGCTAATATATTCCATGGCTCTGAACGGAAATTACTATTGAATTAAAAGAGTAGGTGGAGGGCAGTCGCAGGAGACTTCACCCACCTCCACCCAACTCCTTCACCTCCAGACTTCACCCAACTCCTTTAAACAAAGTTCCTTTGTTTAGGGTCTGACAATCACGTTTCAAGCACCAGGGGAGGGTGGAAATGGTATAAAGGCAACATACATTCGCTATCCATATATCAGCGGTGAAGTTGTGACCCCTACAGAGAGTCTTATGCCGCGGCGTACACACGATCAGTTTTTCCGACAACAAAACCGTGGAATTTTGTTCGAAGGTTGTTGGCTCCAACTTGTCTTGCATACACACGGTCACACAAATGTTGGCCAACAATTACGAACTTAGTGACATACAAGACGTACAAGACGTACGTGATATCTCCATTACGAACGCTAGTTATGCAAGACTGAGCTCTTCAGGCTCATCCTTGATTCCAAGCATGCGTGTTTGTACTTTGGACTTTTGTCCGACGGACTTGTGTACACACGATCCGAAATTCCGACAACACACATTTGTTGGCGGAAAATTTGAGAACCTGCTAGCCAACATTTGTCGGAGGAAAGTCCGACATCAAATGTCCGATGGAGCATGCACACGGTCGAACTTACCGCCAACAAGCTCACATCCAACATTTCCCGTCGGAAAATCCGATCGTGTGTACGCGGCATAACACAATGTGGTCACATTCATCATCAGCAGTATAGAATTAGTGACCCTAATAAAGTCTTGTTCACACGTTGTTGCGGTAGCGCGCAGAAATGCACATTAATTGCTTTGGTGCGATGCTGTATAGTTTATTTTGAATGACACCCCAACACACTTGCCATCAAACCTGCTTTGCAGCACAGCACAACACACTAACATGCATTGCACTGCACTGCCAAATAGTGGCTCAAGTCTGGCATCAAATGTCCATCAGCAAGTTCTTTGGGGTGGATTTCAGAATGAATGGCACCACATTGTACCAATGCAATTAATGTACATGCATTTGATGTCTTTCAGACGGGTGGTTGGGGTGCAGTTAAAATGGGCAGGTGAGCCTCAGTTTTACCGCCCCGCCCACCCAAACTGTAAAATAACAGCCAGACAAGGCTGTTCATTTGCCACAGCAGTTTTAATTCCAGATGCAGAGTTTGACAAGCGGTACTGCTTGCCAAACTCACCCACTGAGTTCAATAGGACAGTGTCAGTAGGGCAGGTTGGTGTCAGTTGCTTTTTAGGCCCCTTTCACACATGCGGACCGTATGTCCGTATTTCATCCATCCGTTTTCGGATGAAATACAGACATACATGCATCCCTATGGGATAGCGGGTGTCAGCGGATGTACATCCGCTAACACCCGATGTCATCCGGCTCCGCTCTTGTCCGATTCTGCAGACGGAAGAAAATCCTATTTTTCTATCCATCTGCAGAGCGGATCGGATGAACACGGACATACGGTCCGTGTTCCTCCGATCCCCCATAGGGGAGAGCGGAGATCTGACAGGGCGGTCCCTGCACAGTGTGCGGGTCCCGCCCTGTCATCCGCCGGCTCAGCTGGGGAAAACGGAGTGATCCCCACTGAGCAGCGGATGTTCACGGGGCGGATCAACACGGATCCGCCCCATGTGAAAGGGGCCTTATTTTTATTATTTTATTTTTATTTTACAATCAGCGATTGATACTGATCAATGACAGTGTTCATTCAGAAAAGGAAGGGGCTGGTAAATGACACACTTACCAGCCCCTTCCCCACTCTCCATCCTGACACATCCCTCGTAGCAGCCGACAGGAGAGGTGAGGAAGGGAACCTGCAGTCCTGTGGGGGGGGGAGCACACAGGGCCGGGCAACACAAGAAAGAGGAACCTGGAAAGGAGGGGCAGCATTCAGTGTAATCAATGGCTGCATTTTCCACCCTGCAGCAGCTGAATGCTGGCGGGAGGGAGAGGAGGTGAGGCAGGCATTCCGGCATTTAGCTGCTGCAGGGAGGAAAATGCAGCCATCGGTTCCACGAAATGCCACCCCTGCTGCCCCTCCTCTCCTGAGGCTCTGAGGTCAGCAACCAAGGGGTCTACCCGTCACCTGTTCATGATTGACGGGTAGCTCGTGATTGACAGGTTGTTGACCACCCAGTCTAGTAGATGTCTTTTTGAAATGTATTTGCTTGTAGAACTGGTAACAGAAGGGGATGCGAGGTGAGGTGGGATACTCCAAAACATTAGGTATTGCTAAAAGAGGACGCTTCGCTCAGTAACAGTAGCACGCATTTAGGTTCATGGCTGGGGACTATGAAGTAACTTTAGCATAGGTAGAGGCAGACTTGACCAGTCCACATGTTCATGGCTGAGGACTATGAAGTAGCTCTGAGAACAGCAAGGAGAATCATATTCACAGAATCCTGGAACAGGATCAGTCCATAAGTGCAGCCTCATAAGTGCCGCCTCTTGTCCAGCATCCAGTCCAAAGGGCTCCCTCTGCTCACAGATCCATCCCCTTAGGAGGGGAAAAAGGCAATCTCCTCTGGTCTCCAGGCTATTTAACAGCAGCCCAGCCACCAACTGGGCACACCTCTCCAGGGGTAGGCTAGGCCCTACTCAATATACATGCTGGTCATTTGAGTTCTCCCTCCCTAAGCTTTATAAATGTATACTAGAGGCAAGGGGAAGTAATCAAGAATGCAGCGTGTGAAGCCATGAACAGACCAGACCAAACATTCACTGCTCCTCTAATTACAGAGGCAAAAACTAGATTTATCTAGCAACCTAACTAGAAGGGAGCTACATATATATATATATATATATATATATATATATATATATATATATATATATATATATATATATATATATATATATATATATATATATATGAGATTTTAGCAATTTGGATCTTCACTATATGGTCAAAAGTATGTGGAAACCTCTTTAAATTATCGAGTTCAGAGAAGGGTACAATATACAAAAACATTTAAGAAAATAGTTTTGAGAACAATGTGACAATTGCTGTCAGGAGCATGTGCGCTCCCGCTCCATCATAGCTCCTGCTATGATGTTCCAGCATCCTGGTTTTGGCTGTGGCATTCTCCTTGTCTGTCTGTCCACCTGCAAGGTGATTGATGTGGCCAGTCTCTGGGTGGAGACTAAATCTGATTTAAGCCAGCCAAGCCTGCAGTCTCATGCTTGTGATATTGCATTTGTTACACGCTCCAAGCTCCCTGTTTGTTTGCCCTGCTCTGCTAGATTAGATTCTCTTGTTGACAACCTCGCATCAGATATTCGACTATTCTCTGAACTCTGTCTGTCTGACTACGGATTGACTCTGACTATTCTGAACCTTGCCTGCCTTGTACCTGGACTGTCATTGAACCACTCTGCCTTGCTGCCAATCGCAAGTACCTGTTTGCTTTGCTCAGTTCGCCCCTCCCCTGGCATGGTAGCCAAACACTGTAGCATTGTGTATAAGTCCTGGGGGCAACCGAGTACTGGTAGGCCTGCTTGCCTTATGAGTAAGGGGGCTGCTATAGGTGAAGAAAACAGAAGCTAGCTATAGTGTCTGACCACCTGCGTTAGGGGTAAACGTGACAATTACAACTTTTTTCTCCAGAGTATTTCTAGTCAATGACTGATTCCAAAAATCATGTACTTTTGGTTTCTGAAGTGTCATGCTCTCATATCTGCAGCAAGGAGGGCAGCTTGGAACACAAATGGTCTCTGAGGCTGGGAAGCTGAACAAACCTACAGGGCAAAGACAGCAATCTACAACACTGCGTCTAAACACGAACAGAGCTGGCCATCTATTGATCCAAGGATGGCAATGATGATAAAGAGCCAGACTAATGCTTGTTCCAGAGATACGCCTCTATAATGAGTATTATAATCACCCTCATTCATCAGGCTGCTGCAATCAGTGTTAATAAGGACTAATGTGGTTAATTGCTCTGCACTTCATTTGGCTTCCATGAAGGATGGGTATTAGGCGCAAGCACAGGGATGCCACATATATTGCATTATACATAATCCTCCTGGGACATATTTACGGTATTTGTGTAAGTTATTTTTTAAATGACCAGCCCACCCAAAATTGAGATTTCAGTTCTAGGTAGTGCCTGGTGGTCTGAGTCAATACAAGGCTTTTTTTGTTGTTGTAGATTTTGGAAGTGCAACAGCATCTACTATGCACTCTGAACTATAGATGGCATTGTATATATACTAGCAGCTGTGTGTTTATAAATGCTTGCATATTTTGTACAAAAAGGAAGATTTTTTTTTCTGCTCTCTTCTGTAATCGGGGTAAAGAGCCAATCACAGCTGATCACAATGTAAATCCACTTGCCGGTTATCAACATTCCTTTCCTCATGCTGTGAGGACAGGAGAGAGCCTGTAACTGGCCAGTGTAAAAGGGGACATCTACACTGATAATCAGGGCACTGAGTCCTGATTTTCAGTGCAGCCCCAACAGTGCCCATCAGTGCCAATCAGTACTGCCTATCAGTGCCGCCCATCAGTTCTGCCTATTAGTGCCCATCAGTGCCACCTATTAGTGCCCATCAGTGCCCTTATCTTATCACATAACCAACAGATTATGGGCCCAGGCACTAAATGGAATACTACAAGCTGGCAAGTGCTGCATCCCAGCTGCTGAAGAATGGCAAGTTGCTCAGGTGTGAGGTTTGTAATCACACAGCTCAATAATACCAACTACCAGCTATTGAAGTTCAAGCTGGAGATGCTGCTAAGCAAAAACAAATTTGACAAGTATTGGATACAGACAGACCCACCAATGGACCTATGGAGAAGTGGGACAGAAAGATCAGGCAAGCAATAGCAATCATAGGTCTGCTAGTGGAAGATGATCAGCTCATCACCATAAGAAAAGAAAATATAGCTAAAAATATGTAGACCGCACTACAAAAAACTGCTTGGACATTCAAACCTACACAGTACACTATATCTGCTACTCAAACTACAGTATATACGATTACTGTGGATAACCTTCTTCAGAAGGACCTCTAACGTGATTTCATCAGGGAGGCTAGAGCATGACGTAACGCGTAGGGTGAGAGGAGAGGCTGACGTGGTAGGACGCTCAGGAGTTTTGGTTTTTGGTTATCTATGCATGGTTTTAACTTTTTAAATGTGAGTGTATAATAACCTAATACACGGATGCCAGTTTTTAATATACTACACTATGAAAGCCTTGTATTTTCATTTCCTTTATTGAGAGCTATGCAGAATGGCAGCATGAATTCATAGGTGGAATTAAAGGAGCCATATACAGTATCTCACAATAGTGAGTACACCCCTCACATTTTTGTAAATATTTTATTATATCTTTTCATATGACAACACTGAAGAAATGACACTTTGCTACAATGTAAAGTAGTGAGTGTACAGCTTGTATAACAGTGTAAATTTTCTGTCCCCTCAAAATAACTCAACACACAGCCATTAATGTCTAAACCGCTGGCAACAAAAGGGAGTACACCCCTAAATAAAAATGTCCAAATTGGGCCCAATTAGCCATTTTCCCTCCCCAGTGTCATGTGACTCACTAGTGTTACAAGGTCTCTGGTGTGAATGTGGAGCAGGTGTGTTAAATTTGGTGTTATCATTCTCACTCTCTCATACTGGTCACTGGAAGTTCAACATGACTCATGGCAAAGAACTCTCTGAGGATCTGAAAAAAAGAATTGTTGCTATACATAAAGATGGCCTAGGCTATAAGAAGATTACTAAGACCCTGAAACTGAGCTGTGGCACGGTGGCCAAAACCATACAGCCGTTTAACAGGACAGGTTTCACACAGAACAGGCCTCGCCATGGTCAACCAAAGAAGTTGAGTGCACGTGCTCAGCGTCATATCCAGAGGTTGTCTTTGGGAAATAGACATATGAGTGCTGCCAGCATTAATACCAATATTGGGCATGGTGAATTAAGGAACGTCTAGTAGCTAACTAACTGGAGGAACACCAGGATAGTGGAGTACATATATATAAAACATCTTCCGGAATTCGAATTTCATATAGACTGAAATCAAATTTGAATAGAAAAGATTAGAATAGAAAATAATATAACAGAAAAGCATAGAAAAACAATAGAACAGAATAGAATAAAATATAATATATATACAGTATATATTCTGTTCTATTGTTTTTCTAGTCTATTTTTTTCTATTATTTTCTATTCTAATCTTTTCTATTGAAATTCATTCTATACGAATTTCGAATTTCAGAAGCCATCTTCCGAAATTCGAATTTTGCATAGAATGAATTCAAATTCGAATAGAAAAGTTTAGAATAGAATAGAAAAGAATAGCATAGAAAAACAATGGAATAGAAGAAAAAAATTATATATATTTATATAAAACCATCTTCCGAAATTGGAATTTGGTACAGAATGAATTCGAATTCGATTAGAATAGAATATATTATATTTTTTCCTATTCTGTTCTATTGTTTTTCTATGCTATTCTTGTCTTTTATTTTCTATTCTATTCCAATCTTTTCTATTCAAATTCGAATATATATATATATTCTATTGCTTTATTGTTTTATATTCTATTCTATTGTATTTTTTAGAAAATTGTTTTCTATTTTTTTTCTAATTAGATTCGAATTTGTTTTCGAATTCGATCATTTTTTTCGGATTCATTTAAATTCGTTACTTTTGTAATTCGGAAATTCGGATGCATCCGAATTTCCGAATAATGAAAAATTCGTCTGAATTTCATTTCGGAATGAAAGGTAATGCACATGTTTAGTCTCTAACATCCACCATCTCTGTGATGTCGTCATGGAGTAGAAGAGGACTCCAGTGGCAACCTGTGAAGCTCTGGTGAACTCCATGACCAAGAGGGTTAAGGCAGTGCTGGAAAATAATGGTGACCACACAAAATATTGACATTTTGGGCCGACATTTTCACTTAGGGATGTACTCACTTTTGTTGCCAGTGGTTTAGACATTAATGGTTGTGTGTTGAGTTATTTTGAGGGGACAGTAAATTTACACTGTTATACAAGCTGTACACTCACTACTTTATATTGCAGTAAAGTGTCATTTCTTCAGTGCTGTCACATGAAAAGATATAATAAAGAATTTACAAAAATGTGAGGGGTGTACTCACTTTTGCGAGATAGATAGATAGATAGATAGATAGATAGATAGATAGATAGATAGATAGATAGATAGATAGATAGATAGATAGATAGATAGATAGATAGATAGATATCCTGCATAATAAATAGTAGTGATCTGGAGAAGGACCCTTGTGGACAGGAGGAGAGAATGGTACCCATCCAAGGTGTAATAAACAACATATGCGCTATTGATTAATATTTGAGGTGAGAGTTCTGGAAGCCTAGAAGCAGCATGTGGTGTTTTATGTATTTTATGGTTTAACCCATTGCTGGAGGGTGGAAAATGCAACACAGAATTTTAAACACGAGGAATAATTTTGAAGATTCTGACAATTTTTTAAAAAGAAAATGGACTATTATCACGATTAATCACTGTGTTTATACTTTGTTGATGAACTTATTTATAAGGAGTGTGATTTGAATTTTTTTAGTTACCATTTTATTTATTGTGTTGGTATATGAAATATATGTATAATTAGCACAACCAGTAATTCGCACTTTATAGCAGTGCAGCACTATACACTAGTGAGAATGCACTAATATTTATTTTACACTGCTAAACATTGGTTGTCAGATTGTAAAACCTTGTCATATGAAATTATAGGTGCACCCAGGATAGTTGGCATTAAGGATGTGTCCCCTGAGTATAATAAAATACTCTCTAGCACACCTTCAACACACACTTTAGACCCTTTGGCTGGGTAAAGCTGAATCTCTGGATGCTGTATGTCAGGAGCGTGTAGCGCTCCTGATCCTTGATAGCTACTGGTCTTATTCCAGCATCCGGGTTTTCCCTGTGATACATTCTTCATGTCTGTTTGTCTACCTACAAGGTGATTGATGTGGCCAGTCTCTGGGTGGAGACCAAACCTGGTTTAAGCCAGCCAAGCCTGCAGTCTCATGCTTGTGATATTGTGTTTGTAACACGTGCTTCAAGCTCTCCGTTTGTCTGTCCTGCTCTGCTGTTTGGATTCCCTCGTTGACCTCAGATCGGATATCGACCACTCTCTGAACTCTGCCTGCCTTGTTCCTGGACTGTCATTGAACCACTCTGCCTGTCTGCCAACCACAAGCACTTGTTTGCTGTTCTCAGTTCACATCTGGCTGTCATGGTTATGCAATAGAGTTTATCTGTCAGCTTACCTGTCTCCATGTGTTCATCTCTAGAGACCAGCTGACTCTCATCTGACTGCTTTTATAATCTCTCCTCTAGCATGGCTCCACCCCAGCTCCTATCAGAGAACTCTATATTACCCTCTGCACTGCAGGCCAGCCCTGCTGATCAACCTTTGTGTGTTTGGCTTCCTGTTTCCTGTTTGCCGTGTGTTCTACGTTTGTTTCTGTTACCGATCTTGGCGTGTTCTCTACTATTCCTGTCTGCTCGTGACCCTGACCTTTGGCGTGTCCTCGACTATCCCTGTTTGCCTGTGACCCTGAACCTTTGGCGTGAACTCTGTTGTCCTTGTCTGCTTGTGGCCCCGACCTCGGCTTGTCCCTTACTATCCCTATCTGTTGTGTACTGTGGGCGTGAGCTGAGGGACCCTGGGGGCCGCGACCTGGAGCCAGTTGCAGCCCAGTCCATCCTTACCACTAGAGGCTCTGGCTCTTAGACTCCACGCCCTAGGGAATCTTACACTCTAACCCCGGTGGGATCTGTGTTGGTGTTCCAGCGGCCCTGCCTTCCTTACCACCCTGACTCCCATCCGCAGCAGTCAGCCGTAGGGTCCACTACCTTGTGGTGCACTCCTGATTCCAACGGTGTGCATCTGTCACCTAGCCTCAAGGTGACCTGACACTGCCCCGGCGTGGTAGCCAATCACGGTAACATTGTATATAATACCTGGGGGCTACAGAGTACAGGTAGGCCTGCTTGTCTTATGGGAAAGGGGGCTGTTATAGGTGAAGAACACAGAAGCCAACTATAGTGCCTGAGCACCTCCATTAGGGGTAAGCGTGACACTCCAACTAGAAATTTAAGAACTTTTCACTTTCTGTGAAGAAGCTACTGTAGTGTAAATTCTGATGCATTCCTGTCTGTGCGTGGCAGCGAGTGATACAAACATTTCAACTCTACTTAAAAGTTCCAATACACAATGACAATACGGCTGCTGTGAGCTCACCCTTTTATAGAAAAGGGAATGGGTTATCCCAGTGTTTCTCAACTCCAGTCCTCAAAGCGCCCCAACAGGTCATGTTTTTAGGATTTCCATTATTTTGCACAGGTGATTTGATCTGTTTCACTGCCTTAGTAATTACCACAGCCGTATCATCTGAGGGAAATCCTGAAAACATGACCTGTTGGGGCGCCTTGAGGACTGGAGTTGAGAAACACTGGGTTATCCATTCCTTCAAATTATTGGCTCCTGTGACTCAGCTGACCAGGGGCAAAGGCTATCCATTGCATTTAGGATTGTTACCTATCTCTAGAAGCGGACCTAAAAAGTTTTCCGCTAACCTAGGCAAATGCCGGGTACCCATCGCAAACCCATTGTAGCAACGAGCCAGAAACTCAACTCAACCATAACACGTGTAGCCATTTTTACATTGTTCTCCTTTTGTTCTATGTAGCTGTTAAGCACAGCAAGAATAAGTACAACACTTTCCAATATTTTGAAAGGCACAATAGTTCTTATATTGTGTATTGATTACTATATTGTGCACTAATCGTCTGCCATTTGCACTTCAAAGATTCCTTTTCAACATTAAGGCCTCTACTATAAGAAATCTTTCCATTCCTTTAAATCTTTTTCGATTTTGACGTCAGCGGACGCGTATCCCAACAGTTAGTGACGGGAACTGATCCTGGTCACATGTTGTGCACAAAAAAAAAAGCCGAACGTTTTTAGACCCAGCATTGTGTGCTGACCTTTCTTTCCATCAAGGTTAAGTGGCAATAATGGAGATCCAGCTGCAAGAAGAGCTGTGATGATGTCACCCACCTATATATAGCAAATCACTGAATGGCTTAATGGCCTGATATCAGTCGGCGGGAGGGGAGCGCGGATTAGCTGTCAGCTGAGAAGGGATATGACAGGCTGGAAATGTGATGTGAATTAATTAATTCCCTGAATGAAGCTGGGTGTGACTGGTGCAGGCTGGTCGCTTCATTGTTAAATGCTGCTGTTGTTGGCCTCCTTACGAAAAATGCTTTTTGTCTGGCTGCCTCGGGGTTCAATACTTTTGGACACTGATCTGGAAAAAGCTTGTAGAGGAAAGGCACTGCAATCTGTGTTTTGGTATCAAAGACTGGGGACTGTGATACCAAAGTTATAGCGGAACTTTACCCATAACAACTTGATAGAAATAACGTTCTTTAGCAAGGAACATACATTCCACATTAATAATTATGCTACCAAAATTGTGTGTGCTGTAAACTGCCTCCAGCATTGCTCCTGTTTCATCTTGTTGGAGGCTGCCATTTTGCTGAAGCTCAGAGCCCCTGAGCAGCAGTAAATCATAAAGCAGAACTAAACCCATCGATTTAACGGTTTACAGTTACATTAGAATGCAGGGATTACTGTCACATTTGCTTGTGTCCTCAACCAAACTGTAAAATCATCAAATAGCTGGTGTCATAACTGATCACGTGTGCAGCACCATGGCAGTTGCAGATCAAACAGAAGCAGCTTCCTTGGCTGTAAAAGATAGGAGGGTTTCATTTTGCTTTAAAGCTGTCAGCAGATCGGCCTGTACGGATTCAGCAGTGCCTAAAAATGAGGAGCAACTGAACATGCCCATGGAGCTAATGAAGTTACTGTATTCCTCTAAAGTGGTTATAAACCTTTACATAGTGAAGTGACTGGCCTCAGGGGATGCACAGAGATTAAACAAATTGCAGTGGCCAGATCTGTGCCTTGACACAATTCTGTCTCTGAGCTCTTCAGGCAGTTCCTTTGACCTCATGATTCTCATTTGCTCTGACATGCACTGTGAGCTGTAAGGTCTTATATAGACAGGTGTGTGGCTTTCCTAATCAAGTCCAATCAGTATAAACAAACACAGCTGGACTCAAATGAAGGTGTAGAACCATCTCAAGGATGATCAGAAGAAATGGACAGCACCTGAGTTAAATATATGAGTGTCACAGCAA
Source organism: Aquarana catesbeiana (assembly GCF_042186555.1). Classification (NCBI taxonomy): domain Eukaryota; kingdom Metazoa; phylum Chordata; class Amphibia; order Anura; family Ranidae; genus Aquarana; species Aquarana catesbeiana. The sequence continues at coordinate 80,818,188 of NC_133329.1, read as the reverse complement.
ATACTAATTGATATTTCAGTTTTTCTTTTTTAATAAATCTGCAAAAATGTCAACAATTCTGTGTTTTTCTGTCAATATGGGGTGCTGTGTGTACATTAATGAGGGAAAAAATGAACTTAAATGAATTTAGCAAATGGCTGCAATATAACAAAGAGTGAAAAATGTAAGGGGGTCTAAATACTTTCCGCCCCCACTGTACATACTGCAGAGCTCAGTGAGGAGATCTCTGAGATCTGATTGGAGGGAAGGGACACCGTCCCCCCCCCCTTTCACACAGCACACAGGAACAGAGCTAAGGCTGCCAATCACAGGTTGTGTGCTGGAGCTCCCTCCCCTGTCACCATTTTTCTCTTGGTGGCAGGAAAACTTATCAGCAGTGATTCATGCTGATAGAAGAGAAATGGAGCAGCAGACAGAAATGACATTTAGTGCTCTGGATTGAGACTAGTACACACTATAGAGGGATATGCTTTGTTCATATTTCATGTCTGAGATTTACAACCACTTTAACTAGTTAAGGACCAGAAGAATTTGCCCCCCTGATGACCAGGCCGATTTTTGCGCTACAAAACGGTGTCGATTTAACTGACAATCGCGCGGTCGTGCGCCGCTGTACCCAAGCAAAATTGACGTCCTTTTTCTCCTCACAAAAAAAAGCTTTCTTTTGGTGGTATTTGATCACCTCTGCGGTTTTTATTTTTTGTGCTAGAAAACAAACAAAGAGCGACAATTTTGAAAAAACTCAACATTTTTTACTTTTTGCTATAATAAATATCCCCCCAAACAATGTAAAAAAATGAATTTATTCATCAGTTTAGGCCGATATGTATTCTTCTACATATTTTTGGTAAATGAAGATCGCAATAAGCGTATATTGATTGGTTTGCGCAAAAGTTATCGCGTCTACAAACTATGGGATAGATTTAGGGACTTTTATTTTTTTTACTGTTTTTACTAGTAATGTCGGCGATCTGTGATTTTTAGCTGGACTGCGACATTGCGGCGGACAAATCTGACCCCAAATGACACTTTTTGGGGACATTATTACATTGATCATTGATTAAAAAAATGCACCGATCAATGTAAAAATGACACTGGCAGGGAAGTGGTTAACACTAGGGGGCGATCAAGGGGTTAACTGTGTTCCCTAGGTGTGTTCTAACTGTAGGGGGGATGGGCTTCCTGGGACATGACAGAGATCGCTGTTCCCGATCACTGGGAGCAGTAGATCTCTGTCATGTCCCCTGTCAGAATGGGGATCCGCCTTGTTTACAAAGGCAGATCCCCATTCCTACCTCTGTACTAGGCGATCGCGGGTTGCCGGCGAACATCAATTCAACCTGACCCGCGGGCACAAGCGCGTGCTGCCGGTGGCGCGTGCCCGCCTGCAACTGCGCCTGCACAAGCCGACGTACAATGACGGCGATTCGACCAGGACAGCCAACCTGTACAACTGCAGCGGCTGGTATTAAAGTGGTTGAACCCTGCACATCACTGTGCCAGTAAACACGGCCTAGCACGGGGCATGGATCAAATTGCCCCACGTAAACAAGGCCTTAGAACGTGTTTGGCGTTTTTTTTTTTTTTTTAATCTATTTAACGACTTCAGCCCCGGAAGCATTTACCCTCTTATTGACCAGGCCATTTTTTGCGATACGGCACTGCGTCGCTTTAACTGACAATTGCATGGGCATGCCACGCTGTACCCAAATAAAATTGATGTCCTTTTTTTTCCCACAAATAGAGCTTTCTTTTGGTGGTATTTGATCATCTCTGCGGTTTTTATTTTTTGCGCTATAAACAAAAAAAGAGCGACAATTTAAAAAAAAAGTTTACTTTCTGCTATAATACACATCCAAAATAAATAGTAAAAAATCTAATGTCTTCATCAGTTTAGGCCAATATGTATTCTTCTACATATTTTTGGTAAAAAAAAATCCCAACAAGCGTATATTGATTGGTTTGTGCAAAAGTTATCGCGTCTACAAAATAGGGGATAGATTTAGGGACTTTTCTTTTTTTTTTTAATTGTTTTTACTGATAATGGTGGCGATCTGTGATTTTTAGCGGGACTGCAACATTGCTCCGGACAAATCTGACCCCAAATGACACTTTTTGGGGGCCAGTGACATTATTACGTTGATCGGTGCTATAAAAATGCACTGATCAATGTATAAATGGCACTGGCAGGGAAGGGGTTAACACTAGGGGGCGATCAAGGGGTTAACTGTGTTCTCTCGGTGTGTTCTAACTGTGTGGGGGATGGGCATACTGCGACAACACCATAGCTCCCAACTTTCCCTGATTTCGAGGGACTGTCCCTGATTTGGAACAAAGTCCCTCTGTCCCTTCTCATTTGTCCCTCATTTTGGTCTGATCTGTATAGTTTTATATAAAATGCACTGTATATCTTCCAAACAGTGTTTCCCAGTGCTGAACCTTTCATCCAATTTCTAAATTGCTGCATTTGTAAATGTCAAAACTTGTGGGTTTAACTAATCATTTTTTTTGGATAATTTCCCTTTATGGGGGCGTGGCAAGGGGTGTGTCCTATGCCTACATACTTTTGCTGATAGGTGTCCCTCGTTCCCATCTCAAAAAGTCGGGGGGGGGGTATGGACAACGCAGAGATTGCTGTTCCTGATTACTAGGAACAGCCGATCTCAATGTTGTCTCCTGCCAGAACGAGGATCCGCCTTGTTTACATACAGTCGTCGGACCCGCGCGTGCGCTCCCCCCAGGCATGCACAGACCGATGTACAGGTACAACGATTTGCACAGCCGAGCCGCCTTGCCGCAGTAGATCTGAGGAAGGCGGTCAGCATGTGGTTAAAAGTAGCTGAATATTTTTTTACTTGTGTGTGTGTGTGTATTGGCATAGAAAAGAAGGAGGATAAAAAATTTAGTGCTATTTCATGCCGGTTCTGTATGTTCTGACACATCTAATCTCAGAGCCCCAGTGACTCACAGACTCCTGATGTCGATTAGACTCATTCAGGCTACGTGTTTAATCACAGCTGCTAATAAAAAAGGCTGAAGTGATGCGCAGGCCTCTCGCGCCTCACATATACGCTGCTGACGTACTGCTGAGGTATCTGCCAACTTCTGCTGTCGACCGCGAATCGCTTTTAAATCTACGCTGGAGGGTTAAAAATACAGAGCATTACGTTAATGAAAGGTGTCGCCTCAAATCTTGGATGATGCTGTTAAGTCAAGGTTAAGAAATTTAGGATCAGAGTAATGGGCCGTACACACGATCCGAAAATCGGCCGAAAATGAACGCTTTCGAATCGATCGTACGATAATCGGATCGTTAGTACAGAGCTTTTCGAGAGCCGATCACGACGGTTCATCTGATATTATCCGATCGGACAGACACGAAAAAAAAAATTCTCGTTTGATACCAGATCGTACGATTTTCTTTTAATCAGTACAGTTGTCATCTGAAAGTACAATAGAAATACATTACAACACGTGACATCACGTCCGATTTTTTATTCTGTCTTACGAGAATTTTCTTAACTTTAGTAACCTCTCCATTTTCGATATGCGACGATCTGTTGTCCCATTTTCTGATCGTGTGTACGAGGCATTAGGGTCAGGGCTAAGATTATAGTTAGGGCTATAATCAGGTTTAGATATAGGATTAGTGCAATGCCGCGTACACACGAGCGGACTTTGCGGCAGACTTTGCCCGGCGGACGGGATTTCGTCGGACAATTCGATCGTGTGTGGGCTCCAGCGGACTTTGTTTTCTCGAAAGTTGGGCGGACTTAGATTTGAAACATGTTTCAAATCTATCCGACGGACTCGAGTCCGGTCGAAAAGTCCGCTCGTCTGTATGCTAGTTCGACGGTCAAAAAAGCCACGCTAGGGCAGCTATTGGCTACTGGCTATGAACTTCCTTATTTTAGTCCGGTCGTACGTCATCACGTACGAATTCGACGGACTTTGGTGAATTGTGTGTAGGCAAGTCCGTTCATTCGTAAAGTCCGTCGAAAAGTCCGCCGGGCAAAGTCTGCTGTAAAGTCCGCTCGTGTGTACACGTCATAAGGGTTGAGTTAAATGTTAGAAATAGGGCTGAGGTTAGAGTTATGGCAAGAGTTATGACGCATACACACGAGCGGACTTCTCATCGGACAGAACTCCGAAGGGCTTTTCGACGTAGTTCCGACGAAACGGACTTGCCTACACACGATCCCACCAAAGTCCGAGCGTTTCGACGTGATGACGCACGACCGGACTAGAAAAAGAAGTTTAATAGCCAGTAGCCAATAGCTGCCCTTGCGTCGTTTTCGGTCCGTCGGACTAGCATACAGACAAACGTTTTTTTCGATAGAGATCGAGTCCGTCGGAAAGATTTGAAACATGTTCTATTTCTAAGGTCCGTCAGATTTTGAGACAGAAAAGGTCCGATGAAGCCCACACATGATCGGAATGTCCGACAGGTTCGTTCCGTCGCACCTTTTCTGCCGGAAAGTTCGGTCGTGTGTATGCAGCATTAGAATTAGAAGTAGGGTTAGTGCAGGTGTTGGAGTCAAGGTTAGAAATAGGGCTATGGTTAGAGCTAGGTCATAGCTATTAGACATGTGCAGAACATTTGTTATTTTTCATTTCGGATAGATTCGTGATGATGCTAATTTTGTTTCGTTGATTTGTTTCGGAATTCATTTATTTTCATTTAGTTTTCATTTATTTTGTTTTGTTTATTAACTACGTAAGGACCGGGCTTATTTTTTAGACTCTGTGTTTACAAGTTAAAATAATTTTTTTTTACTAGAAAATTACTCAGAACCCCAAACATGATATATTTTTTTTCAGACACCCTAGAGAAAAAAATGGCAGTCGTTGCAATACTTTATGTCACACTGTATTTGTACAGCGGTCTCAGAAGCGTAATTTTTTGGGAAAAAAATACACTTTTTTGAATTAAAAAATAAGACAACAGTAAAGTTAGCCCAATTGTTTTTTTATATTGTGAAAGATAATGTTACGCCGAGTAAATTGATACCCAACATGTCACGCTTCAAAATTGTGCCCGCTCGTGGAATGGCGAAAAACTTTTACCCTTTAAAATCTCCATAGGCGACATTTAAAAATTTCTACAGGTTACCAGTTTTGAGTTACAAAGGGAGTCTAATGCTAGAATTATTGTTTTCGCTCTAACGATCGTGGCGATACTTCAAATGTGTGGTTTGAACACCGTTTTCATATGCGGGAATGACTTACGTATGCGTTCGCTTCTGCGCGAGAGCTTGGCGGGACGGGGCGCTTTAAAAAAAATGTTCTTATTTATTTCACTCTTTTTTTTTTATTTTTACACTGCCCTTTAAAAAAAAAAAATTGGGTCGATTTTATTCCTATTACAAGGAATGTAAACAACTTGTAATAGGAAAAAAGCATGACAGGTCCTCTTAAATGTGAGATCTGGGGTCAAAAAGATCTCAGATCTCATATTTACACTAAAATGCCATTAAAAAAAAAAACAAAGAAAACTCTCCTTTAAGACCATTGGGCGAGCCGAGCGGGGGACATCTTTCCCTCACTCGGCATCCAGTCTGTGAGGGAAGATCGGCTCCACTGCTACTGACGGCTCTGGTAAGTGGCGGAGACGACCGGAGCATGGCGGGAGGAGGGGGGGGCCAAGTGATCTCGCTGCGAATCTGCCGCGGAGACCACTTTTATCTGAAAGTGGACCGCCTGCTGCCATAACAACGATGTTCCTTTTCAAACGGCCGACGTACAACTGCGGCGGGCGGTCCGTAAGTAGTTAATCTTCGGAATGATTTAAAAGTCGGAACAGTCTAAAAATGATCAAACGATTTCACGAATAACGAATAGCTGGCTGTTAAGGAGGGGGCCGTGAAGCCGGGCCAACGCATCCTTAACAACCGAAGACTCATCAGCTGTCAGCAGACTTCCACACCGACACCTGAAATATAATCAAAAGAATGCCAGCAATAGAAAATTCTGAAAAAAATCTGAACCATACCAGGCCACATGCCCTCAACATGGAGGGGTGACCCCACCCCCTTGTGACGTCACTGACCAGGGCATGCTGGTCAGTGACACCACAAGGAGGCGGGGCCACCTGCTGACATCATCAGGTGACTCTGTCCCTTAGCTATTTAAGAAATGTCAGACGGAGAAGCAGGCAGTCAACGGGGATCTTTCGATGAGGCCGGGGTTTTTGTTGGGGTTTTTTTTGGGTCCGGCAGTCGGCAGGTGGTGTGATTGATGATGCATCTACATTGGGGGACATTATTTTTGATTTTTCAATAAAGGAATTGTCAAAAACTTGTCTTTATTCACTTTATACACTTTTTTTGGTGAATGGGTAGGGGGTACTATGTATACTCATATGGGGGGGGGGGGCGGAATCTGGGGCCCCCTTGTTAAAGGGGGGTTCCATACTCCAATAAACTCCCCACTTGCAGACCCCCACAACCACAGCCCAGGGTTGTGGGAAAGGGACCCTTTTTCCCATCAACATGGCAGAGCCCCACCTTGCCCCAAAGCACCCCCCAAGTTGAGGGCATGTGGACTGGTGGTGTTCATGTGTCCTGACCTGCCGGGCTGCATGCTTGAATAAGGGTCATACCATTATTGTATAATTTGATCCAGCGCTGAGCACGTTTGCAGCTCTTCTCTCCCCTCACTTCTGTGTCTCATTGGCTTTGCTGGGGCACCAGGAGCCATTGACTCCCACTGCTGTCAATTAAGGCCAGTGACGACAGAGTGGGGGGTGGGGCCGAGTTCCGCTGTCTGTGTCAGTGGACGCAGCAGCGGGGCTCGGAAGCGGGCTCTCACAGGTGCCCCCATGGGAAGTGGCTTCCTATGGGGGCACTGGACAGAGAGGAGGGGCCAGGAGCGCCAGTGGGGGGACTCGAGAAGTGGAGGTTCACGGCCGCTCTGCGCAATTCCATTGCACAGAGCAGGTATATAGATGTTTTTTTTATTACCTTTACAATCTCTTTAAGGTAGAAATAGGGTAAAGGTTAGAGTTAGGGTCAGAGCTAAGGTTATAATTAGGGCAAGAGTTAGATTTAAAAATAGGGTTAGAGTCAAGGTTAGAAATAGGACTAGGGTCAGGGCTAAGGTTATAGTTAGGGCAAGAGTTAGATTTTGTAATCGGGTTAGAGTAAGGAATAGCATTAAAGTAGAAATAGGGCTATGGTTAAAGTTAGGGTCAGGGCTAAGGTTAAAGTTAGGACTATAATAAGGTTTAGACATAGGGTTAGAGTAAGGGATAAAATCAACGTTAAAGTAAGGGCTGGGTCAAAGCTAAAGTTATAGTTAGGGCAAGAGTTAAATTTAGAAAAAGGGTTACAGTAAGGGCTAGAGTGAAGGTTAGAAATAGGGCTAGGATCAGAGTTAGGGTCAGGTCTAAGGTTACAGTTAGGGCTATAGACAGGTTTAGATATAGGATTAGTGTAATGCCCCGTACACACGATTGGATTTTCCGACAACAAAAACCGTGGAATTTTGTTTGAAGGTTGTTGGCTCAAACCTGTCTTGCATACACACGGTCACACAAATGTTGGCCAACTATTATGAACGTAGTGACGTACTAGACGTACTATGTGGTTTTTCAGCTCTTTAGCGCCACCCTTTGGGCTAGTTATGGCAAGAGTTAGACTTAGAAATAGGGTTAGTGCAGGTGTTAGAGTCAAGTTTAGAAATAAGGCTATGGTTAGCGTTAGGTCATAGCTACGGTTATAGTCAGGGCAAAAGTTACACATAGACATAGGGTTAGAGTAAGGGATAGAGTTAAGGTAGAAACTGGGTTAAGGTTAGGGTCAGGGCTAAGATTATAATTAGGGCAAGAGTTACATTTAAAAATAGGGTTAGGGCAAGGGTTAGAGTCAAGGTTAGAAATAGGACTAGGGACAGAGTTAAAGTAGAAATAGGGCTAGGGTTCGAGTTAGGATCGGGGCTACGGTTATAGTTAGGACTATAGTCAGGTTTAGACATAGGGTTAGAGTAAGGGATAAGATCAAGGCTAGAGTAAGGGCTAGGGTCGGAGTAATGCTATGTACACACGATAGGATTTTCCGACAACAAAACCATGGATTTTCTTCCGAAGGATGTTGGCTCAAACTTGTCTTGCATACACACGGTCACACAAATGTTGAAATTCCGAACATCAAGAACGCGGTGACGTACAACACGTACGACGAGCCGAGAAAAATGAAGTTCAATAGCCAGTGCGGCTCTTCTGCTTGATTCCGAGCAAGCGTGGACTTTTGTACACACGCTCGGAATTTCCGACAACAAGTTTTGTTGTCGGAAAATTTGAGAACCTGCTCTCAAACATCTGTTGGCGGAAATTCCAACAACAAATGTTCTATGGAGCATACACGTGGTCGGACTTTCCGACAACAAGATCACATCGAACATTTGTTGTCGGAAAATCCTATTGTGTGTACGGCCCATTAGGGTCTGGGCTAAAGTTAAGGTTAGGGCAAGAATTAGGCTTAGAAATAAGGTTAGAGTAAGGGCTAGAGTCAAGGATAGAAACAGGGCTAGGATCACAGTTGGGGTCAGGGCTAAGTTTATAGCTAGATTTAGAAATAGGGTTAGAGTAAGGGATCTCTAACCAGTGATAATAAGCAGTACACTTTTGCAGCACAAATGACTCATTTTGCTCTTGCTGCAAAGGTATGATATAACTCTGGAAGGAGTTGAAGGACATAGGGGGAGATTTACTAAAACTGGTGCACAGAGAATCTGGTGCAGCTCTGCATAATAAGCAATCAGCTTCCAGGTTTTTTTTGTCAAAGCTTAATTGAACAAGCTGAAGTTAGAATATGATTGGTTATCATGCATAGCTGAACCAGATTCTATGTGCTCCGGTATTAGTAACCCCCCCCCCCCGCCCCCCCCCATACTGTACTCAGCTGATCTAGCAGACCTTGGCTCTTTTTTTGGTATAGCTACCACAAGAAACATGAAAGAACATTGCAGTGTTACCATCGGGCTCATTTTCTCACAACATGAAATATATAACCTGTATCGCCCTCTAGTGAGTTAAACTAGAATTCCTACTCAAGGTAAAGGAAACCTGTCATAACACACATAGGGGTTGAATTACTAAAGGCAAATAAGACTGTGCACTTTGCAAGTGCGGTTATCACCCTACTCCAGACAGGTTAAATGTCGTTTTTTGGCTTTGCTGTACTCGGCTGAGAAGTAATTTTGTTTTTTAGTCTGGTCAGGTGTCCCAAAGCTTCCACAAATAGTAGAAGGGTCAGCCTTTGGATTATGAACACAGGGAAGAGTCTCGGGGAAGCTGGTTGTTTCCTCACCTACCCCCAGAAGATACTGAAGGATTGTTGCTGAGAATTTGCCCTCCTCTACCTGTTGGTGATTTTTGGAGTATCCTGCAACCTCACCCCTCTCTCTCCTGTTCAATTATTGCAAGAAATCTACAAAAACACATCCCCTAGGCCAGTGATGGCGAACCTTGGCACCCCAGATGTTTTGGTATTACATTTCCCATGATGCTCAACTACATAGCTCCCAACTGTCCCTGATTTTGAGGGACTGTCCCTGATTTGGAGCAATGTCCCTCTGTCCCTCATTCCTCCTCATTTGTCCCTCATTTTGGTCTCATCTATATACTTGTATATAAAATGCACTTTTTATCCAACAAAAAGTGTTTTCCAGTGCTAAACCTTTCATCTGATTTCTAAATTGCTGCATTTGTAAATTCCAAAAGCCAATATAAAGGAATAGTAGTGGTGAAAAAAGCACTTGTGGGTTTAATCAATCTTTTTTATTTTTTGTACAATTTTCCTTTAAGGGGGCGTGGCAGGGTGTGTGTCCTATGCCTGCATACTTTTGCCGATAGGTGTTCCTCATTCCCATCTCAAAAAGTTGCATGCAACTACACTGCAGAGTGCATGAGCATCGTAAGAAATGTAGTTCCAAAACATCTGGGGTGCCAAGGTTCACCATCACTGCCCTAGTAAAATATGATGGAGGACAGAGATAGTCAACTGTAAGCACCACATCCCATATTTAAATGGTGAGCAGAAACTAAAGGCTGTTAGGCCTAAAGAAAAATGGGGAGGGGGGGATCTTCCCCAGGGACTTTTAAGGTGCTATTTAATAGACAGTATATTCAAAAAAATTTTTTATACAATTATATAGAATAAAATTAATATTTATTAATATTGAATCACATTAAAATATTCATGTCATACTTCAGGAGTAAGACATGTAGATAAGAACACTAAGACATAAACAGTGTCACCCAAAGGAATTTCTCGGTTATATCACAATTGAACCGTGCAACAAAAAGCAACTATTCAAAAGATGCCAAAACAATCTGCCGTTCTCGACATGTTTCGCTCTGAATGTGAGCTTCTTCAGGAGTTTAAAGGCAATGATTGTGACGGACTCAGGCTGTAGCACATTGATCTGACATAGACTATTTCAATGGATCGGTAATACTGCTGCTAGTTTCGAACCGGAAAGTTCTCATATATGAGAGGTATCAAGTGCCATACTGTGACCACAGGGGAATACAAAGTCTACAAAGCGGCCCTGATACATAAAAGTATATCGGCAAATGATGTCATATAGATGGAAATAGGCATCATATATATATAGCAGCAGTATTACCGATCCATTGAAATAGTCTATGTCAGATCAATGTGCTACAGCCTGAGTCCGTCACAATCATTGCCTTTAAACTCCTGAAGAAGCTCACATTCAGAGCGAAACATGTCGAGAACGGCAGATTGTTTTGGCATCTTTTGAATAGTTGCTTTTTGTTGCACGGTTCAATTGTGATATAACCGAGAAATTCCTTTGGGTGACACTGTTTATGTCTTAGTGTTCTTATCTACATGTCTTACTCCTGAAGTATGACATGAATATTTTAATGTGATTCAATATTAATAAATATTAATTTTATTCTATATAATTGTATAAAAAATTTTTTTGAATATACTGTCTATTAAATAGCACCTTAAAAGTCCCTGGGGAAGATCCCCCCCTCCCCATTTTTCTTTAGGCCTAACAGCCTTTAGTTTCTGCTCACCATCACTGCCCTAGGCTGAGCACTGTGTTTGTCTGTGTGATCTGGAACTTCTACCTTGACCTGGCAGCCTCTGAACAGATAATACAAAATAAAACATGATTGGATGATGGTAACCAGCAGAGCTTCACCACATTCCCTAAGCTCTGGGGAAAATGAGTGCAAATGCACTTGTTACGTGCACAGTCCTTTTGCCTTTAGTAAATCAACCCCATAGTGTTGGGACAAAATGGCCAGCATGACAGCCAGGCAGCATCTCCATAAGGAAAGGTCAGAAATGGCAGTCTCTATGGATGAGATTCAATAGAAATATGTGATGTTTATGATGTTTGCACTTACCCCAAACATAATGGACTAGCTCTGTCCTTCTCTTGTTGCCAAGCTTACCTAATTGGTGCATTTAACTTTTTTAAATACATTTTTAATGTATCTACAGACTAGGGGTGCGCATCTTCACTGGCCTCACAATTCAATTCGATTAGGATTATCCTGTCCACGATTTGATTCAATTCGATTCTGCGATGTATCACAATTACTGCACACGGTTTTCATCCCAAAATTTCAAGCAGTCAGGAGAACTCCATTTTTTTTTTATTTTATCTGTTCAAAAAAAAAAAAAAAAGACAACACTCCCTGCATGTAGCAAAGTGTAAACACAGCATACAACTTAAAGAGGAGCTTCAGACTGCCCCCAAAATACTACAAGAGAGGGTCAGAGACTGCAGACATGATACAAGAGATTGTCAGAGATGGCAGACCTACTACAGGAGATGGTCAGGTACTGCAGACATGATACGGGAGATAGTCAGAGACTGCAGACCTACTACAGGAGAGGGTCAAAAACTGCAGACATGATACAGGAGATGGTCAGAGACTGCAGACCTACTACAGGAGATGGTCAGAGGCTGCAGACATGATACAGGAGATGGTCAGAGACTGCAGACCTACTACAGGAGATGGTCAGAGGCTGCAGACATGATACAGGAGATGGTCAGAGACTGCAGACATGATACAGGAGATGGTCAGAGACTGCAGACATGATACAGGAGATGGTCATAGACTGCAGACATGATACAGGGGATGGTCAGAGACTGCAGACATGATACAGGAGATAGTCAGAGACTGCAGACATGATACAGGAGATGGTCAGAGACTGCAGACATGATACAAGAGATGGTCAGAGATGGCTGACCTACTACAGAAGATGGTCAGGGACTGCAGACATGATACAGGAGATGGTCAGAGACTGCAGACCTACTACATGAGATGGTCAGAGACTGCAGACCTACTACAGGAGATGGTCAGAGATGCGTATGGCTGTCTGAGTGGCATCTAGATGATTTTTAATATCAGACAACGTTGTCTTTCATTTTAATGGTGGAAGGTATAGTTTTTTGAGTGTTTTTTTTTTTTTATTTAATTAGTGTTAATCAATTAAAGGGGTTGTAAAGGTAATTTTTTTTTTTTTTTAAATAACAAACATATCATACTTACCTTCACTGTGCAGCTCGTTCTGCACAGAGTGGCCCCGAACCTGGTCTTCTGGGGTCCCTCGGCGGCTGTTTCAGCTCCTCCCCGCAAGCATTTACCACCTTAATGCGAGCTCCCTCGCATGGTGGTGAGTGCTTGCGGGCGCGCTCCCGTGATACAGCCGGCGGCTATAGCCGCTCGCTGTATCACTCGGCCCCGCCCCCCGGCGCGCCGCGTCATCGGATGTGATTGACAGCAGCGCGAGCCAATGGCTGCGCTGCTTTCAATCCATCCACTGCAGCCAATCAGCGACCAGGCTGAGCTGCAATGAGGACGAGCAGCGAAGATTCGAGGCGTCAGGTAAGTAAAACGGGGGGCCTGGGGGCGGCGGTACTGTCAAAAGTTTTTTCACCTTAATGCATAGAATGCATTAAGGTGAAAAAATGTTTATCTTTACAACCCCTTTAACTTTAATCAATTTTACAAACCATCAGTCCTGGTTATTATTCATTGCTAGATCCCTGAGGCTCACTGAAGTGGTACTTTGGATTGCATCCTTTTCTGGTGCAATCTTTTTTCTTTATAAAGATGCAGTATGTCTGCATTTTTCCTCAACACACACCAAAACACTTGTATGGTATGAGCAGAGTACATAAAGAACAATTATTTTTCCTTTGTCCTTGCATTGAGCTTCTGTTGATTAAAGCAGATCAATCCTCCTGGTGCAAATGAGCCTTTACAGCTCTGCACCAAACTAAAGAACAGGTAGACAATGGCCTTTAAGGTGGTCTCCAGTTCATGTATTATCATTATAGTGATTAGGCATACCTCCCGATGTTCGGAAATGATAAAGAGCTCTTAGCATGCAGTATGTAGGTAGGGATATAGCTGTCCCTTATTTGGAGGAACTGTCCAGCAACTGGAAACCAAATCCCTTTTTCCCTCTTCCCCGTCATTTGTGCCTTTTTTTGATCTATTGTACAAACCTTTCTTAAAAAACTACAAGGGGTCTTCAAAAATACAAGGGGTCTTCAAAAAGTTTCCGCACTTTTTAATATATAATAATAGAGTTAAAAAAGTGCGGAACCTTTTGGACGAACCCTCGTAGTTCACTTCTTTAACCACTTGCCAACCGCGCGCTATAGCCAAATACACTGAGGACACTGCTGATCACAGATTGAGTTAAGCAGCCAATCAGCAGCTCTTTACCACATGATCAGCTGTATCCAATCACAGATATAATTAGATGCGGGTTATCGGCACTCTTTTAGTCATGCTGACAACATGAGGAAGGGAGAAGAGAGCCGATTACCAGCTTCTCTAAAAGGCACATATACACTGATTATCAGTGTCCTGATTATCAGTGCAGTCCCAACAGTGCTCACCAGTGCTGCCAATCTGTGCCCTCCAGTGCTGCCAATCTGTGCCCACCAGTGCCTCATCAGTGTCGCCTATCATTGCTGCCTATCAGTGCCACCTAGCAGTGCCCCCTATCAGTGCAGCCTCATCACTGCCCACCAGTGCCGCCTCATCAGTGCAGCCTATCAGTGCCCGTCAATGCCCATCAGTGCCACCTCATCAGTGCACATCAGTGAAGGAGAAACAGTACCTGTTTGCTCATTTTTTAACAAACTATGAAAATGTTTGTTTTTTTTTTTTCAAAATGTTCAGCTTTTTTTCGTTTGTTTAGCAAAAAATAAAAACCCACCCAGTGATGATTAAATACCACCAAAAGAAAGCTCTATTTGTGTGAAAAAAAAAATACAACAAATTTTGTTTGGGTACAGTGTTGCATGGCCGCGCAATTATCATTCAAAGTGCGTCAGGGCTGAAAGCTGAAATTTGACCTGGGCAGGAAAGGGGTAAAAGTGCCCAGTAGGCAAGTAGTTTGTTTCACACGGGCTTCAGCTTGTATAAGAGCAGTGTGAACAGCAAGCTTTGACAAAGCATTTGCAGAGCTTTCAGTAAGTTTTGTTTAAGCTTTTAAAGTCCCATTCAGCTCCACTCTATATATGCTGAACACAGATCCTAATGAGAATGCTGATTGCCACTTTAAACTGCTGGCAGACTTCAGCACTTCTTGAAGATTGTTGAAAGCCTGCTGAAGCTTGCTAGTAGCTTGTTTAAAGTGGCAATCAGCACTCTCATTAGGTTCTGTGTTCAGCATTTACAGACTTGAGCTGAATGGTACTTTAAAAGCTTCAACAAAGCTTATCGAAAGCTCGGCAAATGCTTTCTCAAAGCTTGCTGTTCACACTGCTCTTATACAAGCAGAAGCCTGTATGAAACAGACCTAAACCTTTGTGTTTCATACAGCTTTAGCCGGCTTAAAACAAGGTTCAAAAAGTGCTGAAGCCTGCTAGCAGCTTGTTTAAAGTGTCAATCAGCACTCCCGTTAGGATCTCCATTAAGTATTTACAAATTAGAGCTGAAGAGTACTGTAAAAGCTTCAACAAAGCTTGCTGAAAGCTTTGCAAATGCTTTGTCAAAGTTTGCTGTTCACATTGCATTTAAACAAATTGAAGCTTGTGTGAAACAGGCCTACTCAGCCTCTAAATGATTACATTTTTTATCTTTAAAATCCAATATATAGGAAGGGGTGTGGTAAAAAAAAGCACTTGTGGGTTCAACCAATCATATTTTGCAAATTAACCTGTTCATGTCAGTGTGATGTATATATGCAGCAAGTGGATGAGTGCGCCTTAAAGTGAAACTGAAGTTAAAAATTGAAAAATTGTGAACAGCCAGGCTATTTATTGCAGAAGAGACATACAATGTCTCTCCTACAGTAAAATATACTCAGTCAAGAAACAGTCCTTGTACTTTGTATTTTTTGTTTTATTAGGGGAATAGAACTTGGATGGGGATAGGGTACATATGGGATGCCCACTTGATTGAAGATAAGGAATTAGGGACTGAACTATATACCCCACCGGTATTGATAACCTCTTCTCTTCTCCTCCAGCACATACACTTGCTTGCAGACTATCACTCTCAGGACCAGCAAGCACTGTGTTCGGGGCCTGACACTGGCTCAGCCAGGCCCAAAGCAAATGCCCTTTGCAGGCAGGAATCACGGGCCCCTATGGTATAGCAAAAAAATGGTAGTTCTAGTGCTAGCTGTCCTTCATGTGGCTACTGCTCCCAGTACCACTTCTTCAGGCCTTGCCAGCTACCTCTTTCTACTGCCCGTGCCATCACCATCCTCCTTACTGGCTCTGCATCCATCCCAGACTGCTCCATCCCAGTCCTCTCAGGCGTGCCGCCCAGTCCTCCTGACTGTGTGTCACCCACCAGTCCTCTTGGCTGTTCCTTGTTCATCCTGGAGATTTGCCTGGCAGTGTTCTCCCGCTGTCCTCTCCTTTCCTTGCTCCTTTGCCTCCTGTCCAGGACACCTCTGTGTGTCTTAAGAGGGTCCTGTCCACACCCAAGCCCAGGCCCAAGGTCACCCTCTCAGACTCGGGAGCTCCTTCAAAGGCCACAATAGCCTAACACACCATCTCTAGCTTCCACCTGAACACAACACCTCCACAGCTTGGCTGGCCCTGAGTATTTGAGGGGGCCTGCCCCCTGCCAATCCAAGTTGGGGATTGGTCAGGGCCCTCAGAACACTCCAGGCAGCTCCACCTTACTTCCCCTCCCTCTTTCCAGAAGGTTCTAGTACATTTTAGAAATAGGGGGGAGGTCTCAGTGATACTGCCTGTGAGTCATCCAGCTCTACCTGGATTTCTGCCAACCCAGGACAAAACAAACAGACTTGGCTGCCAGCCAATCCTGCATAAATTTACCTACACTTACAAAACAAAAAGCACTATCTACATTTCTAGCACTAGAGGGTGCTACAGTATATTGAGTCTGCTGGGATCTCAGCTAGAGGAAACATCAAGCCTGGGCCTGTCCTACAGGCTTCTCCCCCAGCCCCCATGCAGTGGGTGGGGGGAGATGAAGGTGGAATCTCTCCAGAGGCACTGAGGCCTACTACATGTGCTCAAGCTGCAATGGATCCTTGGCTTGTCCCTATGCAAGAGGAGTCCTTACCAGTCCTCCAGGATAGAGTGGTGAACAGACTTTGCCGCATTGCTAAAGAGGAACAGAAACTTTTTGTCATGACAGAAGATCTCAAGAAAAAGAGATCTCTGCAAAGTAAGTCTGGGAATAGTAAGAGGGAAGTCTCCAAGCTGAAGTCTCTGGAAGAGGCACTGAGAAAGCAGGAGAAGTTGGTTGCTTCTTTGAAGAAAAGCACCAGTGTGTTAAAAGAAAAGTGTGAGACTGAGGAGAGATGCCAACAGATGAAGGAGAGTGCCTGTGCCAGTACCAGCCAGAGGGTGGATGCTGCAGTAATGGCGACAGTATGGATGGGGGGTTAGGAAGTGGCTTCACATGGTGGCCCCAGTACTACCCCTGTCTCAGGATCTGTTGCACCCCAGTCAGTATCTGCCCCACTCCCTACCCAGCAGCCTGGGTCATCTCAGGAGGAGGTTGAGGAAAATGGCGGATTGCTGCAGACCATTATAGAAATGGAATCTCCCTTGAGTGGCACCAACCCATCAGATGAAGAACATGGGAATGCAGGCATGTATCCAGATAGAGAAGTTTCTGCTGACTGTGAGGAGTCCCACATGGACATTAACAGTGCAGAGCAGGAATGTCACATGAACATTGAAAATGCAGAGCAGGAATGTCGCATGACAAACCAGATTTCAGAGGGTCCTATGCAGCCAGTTAATGTGTCATCTGTCCCAGTTATGAACTATGCTAAGGCTGTGTTGGGACAAAGTCATGCTGCTGCTGGTGGAAGGGAGCCTGTTGTGCGATTTTCACCTAATGCACCTTCTTCCATTAAACGCAGGAATGTGGTACAGCTCAGGTGGGAGGGAGAAGATATTCCACCTATCAGGAGGGTGGTTGTGGATAAGATCCTAGCCATGGGATTTAAGGCAGAGGATATTTATGCGCTTATCAGTCCAGCTGGTTCCTATGAATATGATTTATCATTTGTGCGTCCAGAGTCGCTGGATCTGTTTTGGGAGCGGTTTGAGCATGTATATAGGGACCAGCCGGACTGGAAGGGGCTTGTCCCCAAAGTTGTCTCATGTCAGCGCTTGATTAAGAATGTGACTATCCTGACAAGAAATTAATCTATACCCCCCTGAGGATTTATGGGTCTGGTTGAGGAGGTTTGGTGAAACATTGTGTCCCCTAAAAAAGATTGAGGATGATAGATAAATCTGGACGGGTGGGTGGTCAGTGTCAATGAGGTTGAGTGTGTGTGGAAATGTGGTCCAGCATTTGCCCTCCTCTGTCTTTATTGGTAGAGATAGGATTACTGTCTTCTATGTGGAGTCAAGGGACATTTCTCCTCTAAATGTCCAGGACAGAAGTGTTCTTTGTGTCAGGAACTGGGGCATCTGGCCAGGGACTGTAACATCAATAAATGTAACCTATGTGATAAGGTTGGTCACCCTTATAGCCGGTGCCCTGAGGCTTTGCACAATAAGCCAGAGTTAGTTGTGGAATTTTTCCGTCTGGATAGAGAAGAGTCTGGGTTGACGGAGGTTGTACCAGGGGATCCTAGTGTCTCTGTCCCGTCAGAATCTGTGTCTGTGAGGCCCTCTGTGGTGTCAGTGTCCCCCCAGTCTGTGGTGTCAGTGTCCCCCCAGTCTGTGGTGTCAGTGTCCCCCCAGTCTGTGGTTCCCCATTCAGTGTCAGAAAGTGTGGTTCTCAAGTCTGTGTCTGCATCTATTGTTTCTCCTAGTGTAGTGAAGGCAGTGGAGGGTGCTGAACCAGCGTGTATGGTGGTGCCAACCCCTCCTGCTCGGCATAGCAGAAGTGCGGGTGGAGTGAGGGATGGATTGGATGATGGTGGAGGGGGAGGTGGGAAGGGCATGAGGGTGGCTGTTGCAGAATGCAAGGTGAATGATGAGGAAGTTGGGGCGAATGATGTGGGGGGGTTAAGGGGGGGTTTTGGAATCACATCCTGATGGCGATTAAATCTCAAAATGTTTCTTAGCCTGGATTGTGTTGAGGTTCGGGGTTTGTAGTTGTCATTAAAATATGTTTCTTTCTATGTAATCTTGTCAGGAAACGGTTTTCTTTACTTGCTGATGTAAGAACGCTTGTTTTTGTTTAGTAGTTGTTTATTTTTGTGTAAATATGTTTTTATTAATGAACTATATGTTTGTGTGATTTTTTTTAACAAAAAAAAAAATTTACAGTATATTTTATAGAAGCTATAAGTTAGAAAGGGTAAGGCGGTGTCCCCATCTCTCGTAATAGTTTGTTCACACGTGCGGCCAGTAGTCATGAAAAGCAGCTGGTTAAGATGTGGTCTTACTTCCCCCCCGACTGCCCACCTAAACAAGGACATGCAGTTGCTCAGGGCTGTACACATTTTGTGGCAAAAATGAAACCCTATGTAGCATTCAGTAGGCAGTACTGCCACAGAACGCAACCCATTCTATCGAATGGTGACATGCTGCACCCTCCCGGCAAATGCATTCAATACACATGGTTATAGAACAGCAGTTTGCCCTTTTCAGGGTTAAAACAGGTAGTGAGGAACAGACATATCTCCTCCTAGCTGCCTGCCAATTGTCAAGGGGTGGCCCTTAAGGAAGCTTTCATATGGGCATTTCATTTAGGTCCGTCAGTTTTTCAGGTAGACCTATTCAGAAGCTCCATGCTTCTGTAGCCCTGTTATGGGGGGGGGGGGGTGTCATATGAAGTTGCCCTCTCCACACAGGCTATGTGGCTAACCTGCAGGTAACCAAATGAGCCAGAGCCTTCGCTAAAGGAAGAGTGGACTATGAATATACAATTGGCAGTGCCTCCACCTAAAACAGGGCTCCAGCGTATGTAGAGATGATCCCTTTCTAGGACAATGACTAGTAACTCACCCAAAATAACTGACAGCAGTAGTACTAATACACCCAGCATAGATTTATAAGAGTAAAGATATGCAGACATATTAGCAGGTGATTAGTGTAACTTTATGTATGATAAAGTGATGGCATTACCATAGTTGCCAACATTGTAAAAAATTTATAGGAACACTTTTTTGTCTGTAGGCGAAGTCTTATAATTAGGGGGCGGGGCATTAGTTTGTAGGTGTGACAGAAAGAAAGAAAGAAAGAAAGAAAGAAAGAAAGAAAGAAAGAAAGAAAGAAAGAAAGAAAGAAAGAGAGATGGAGGAACAGCAGGCCCAGATCCTACACCACAATAGAAATATGTGTATTTTAGAAAGTTTAACAATCAGCAGATAAAGATACTCCAAACACCTTGTGTTAGCGCTTCAATCATCCTATGGTTGTTATGGTGTCATGATGATTGAAGGGCATTTTTTCTATTATTACATTGTAATATAAAATGAAATAGTTCAACTCACCATAATGCAGAATCAATGGAAGCCCTGAGCGTGTCACTTGCCACGTCGCCTGCCACCAGATGCCATGAGGTGTCCTCAGCAGAGTCCCTCCTTATTTATTTTAGGTACTTATATAGCGCCATCAATTTACGCAGCACTTTACATATACATTGTACATTCACATCAATCCCTACCCTCAAGGAGCTTACAATCTAAGGTCCCTAACTCACATTCATACATACTAGGGACAATTTAGACAGGATCCAATTAACCTACCAGCATGTCTTTGGAGTGTGGGAGGAAACCGGAGTACCCGGACGAAACCCACGCAGGCACAGGGAGAACATGCAAACTCCAGGCAGGTAGTGTCATGTCATGGTTGGGATTCGAACCAGCAACCCTTCTTACTGCTAGGTGAAAGTGCTATCCACTACACCACTGTGTCCCGCCCACAGGCATTCCCAGCAGAGTCTATCCTTACATCAGGCGTCCTCAGCGGAGTCCCTCCTTACATCAGGCATTCCCAGTAGAGTCCCTCCTTACATCAAGAATTCCCAGTAGAGTCCCTCCTTACACCAGGCATTCCCAGTAGTGCCCCCTTTACATCAGGCATTCCCAGTAGTGCCCCCTTTACATCAGGTATCCCCCAGTGGAGCCCCCTTTACATCAGGTGTCCCCCAGTGGAGCCCCTTTACATCAGGTATCCCCCAGCGGTGTCCCCCTTACATCAGGTATCCCTCAGCGGTGTCCCCCTTACATCAGGTATCCCGCAGCGGTGTCCCCCTTTACATCAGGTATCCCCCAGCGGTGTCCCCCTTACATCAGATATCCCTCAGCGGTGTCCCCCTTACATCAGGTATCCTGCAGCGATGTCCCCCTTTACATCAGGTATCCCCCAGCGGTGTCCCCCTACATCAGGTATCCCTCAGCGGTGTCCCCCTTACATCAGGTATCCTGCAGCGATGTCCCCCTTTACATCAGGTATCCCCCAGCGGTGTCCCCCTTTACATCAGGTATCCCCCTTACATCAGTTACCCCCCAGTGGAGCCCACTTTACATCAGGTATCCCCCAGCGATGTCCCGCTTTACATCAGGTATCTCTCAGCATTGTCCCCCTTTACATCAGGTATCCCCCAGCGGTGTCCCCCTTACATCAGGTTTCCCCCCAGTGGAGCCCCCTTTACATCAGGTATCCCCTGGTGGTGTCCCCCTTACATCAGTTACCCCCCAGTGGAGCCCACTTTACATCAGGTATCCCCCAGCGGTGTCCCCCTTACATCAGGTATCCTACAGCGATGTCCCCCTTTACATCAGGTATCCCCCAGCGGTGTCCCCCTTACATCAGGTATCCCCCAAGTGGAGCTCCCTTTACATCAGGTATCCCCTGGTGGTGTCCCCCTTACATCAGGTATCCCCCAGTGGAGCCCCCTTTACATCAGGTATCCCTCAGCGGTGTCCCACTTTACATCAGGTATCTCTCAGCATTGTCCCCCTTACATCAGCTATCCCCTCAGTGGAGCCCCCTTTACATCAGTTATCCCCCCAGTGGAGCACCCTTTACATCAGGTATCCAAGCAGCAGTGTCTCCGCCGCCATTACAGAATTCCAGAAGTAACAGAGGCCGAGGGGGAACAAAATAGAAGCGGAGCCAGCCGGGTGACTACAATAGAAATCGAGCTGCGGCGCCGCCCACCCCCGCCCCTTTCCACAACAGGTCACAGACAGACCGGCAGCGAAGGGTGGACGGCGGCGCAGCTCAATTTCTATTGTCAGCCACCCGGCCGGCTCCGCTTCTTGTTTGTTCTCGGCGTTACTTCTTCTGCTCTTCTGTAAAATCAGCCGCAGACCTCTAGTGGCAGCGGTGGAAAAAAAATCAGGGAAAATGTATTTCCCGGGAAACGCTAAAATCGGGAAAAAGGTCTAAATCCCTGGAATGTCCCAGGAAATTTGGGACAGTTGGCAAGTATGTATTACATACAACCAAAGCAATAACAGGAAGAATGTACATATGTCTGATGAAAACAGTATATATATATATAGATATCTATATCTATAGATATCTATATATATATATATATATATATATATATGTGTATATCTATCTATCTATATAGATATATATATCTATATAGATAGATAAATATATATCTCTATATATATCCTGATATATAACCAAAGGCTGTTAACACCAATACCTCCAATTATCAGTTGCAGGGGCCCCTGATGAGTTGGCTTGAGAGGACAATCCAGCTTGAGAGGACGAACGCTGATGCATCTGTGGAGTGGAGGCGTCCTGGGGACGCTTGTACAGATGAACACACCGATGGCGAAGAAGTCTGGAACACGCCACCTGAAAGGCAAATCAGGCCTATCTAACCTATCTCTTAGTCCCTAACATGACTATAGGCTACCGGGCCTCTATCTAAATGGCAATCGGAAGCCTATCCTGTCGCTACCCAGAGCTTTTTACTGTTCCCTAGGCTAATGCTAGCTAGGAACTCCCCACTTAAGAATAGCCCAAGTATATTGCAGTATGAAAATAGAAAGTTTCAGTGAATCAGAGAAGCCTCTGACAGCTATCTCTGATTCCCACACAGGAGTGCTAAAACAGGAGGGAGTGACAGTAATATAACAAACAGTGAGCTACACAGTGCAGTAACACTTGCCTTTTCAGCCTGGAAGGATGGATACAGCACAAAATCAGCCTCCAACACCTCCTGGCTTGCAAAGCATGTGTCTGCCCAATCTCTCCCTTCACTTCCTGTAAGACAACCACATATATAGCCTTAAGGGGTTTCCTGACCCTTAAGCAGGGGCTCTGCTCAGTAATCCCCTGCTGATCGGAGCAGATTCCGCTCCATGTAAAAGGAACCTTAGTTTTCAATAGAGTAGGGAAGGCTTAAAAACCTGCCAACTTATTTTTTTTGCTGCCTGTGTTCCTTCGGAGAAGTTCTCCTTCTCCTGTCCCATACATACAACAGAAGGTGAGAAGAAAGCTCCCAAAGTGATGGGAATTCCCCTCTTAGACAGTTATACCTGGAACAAGTGTCCCCGTTACAAGGTTTCCCCTCACTGCTTGATCTGGGAACAACCCCAACATTTTGGATTTCCCTTCACTTTCCGTTCCTGTTACAGTGGTCACCGGGACAAATATAGAGAGTGAATCTCCTGAACGAGGACACTGACCGCAATAAAAACTTAACAGAGAGTCTAACTCTTCCCCACTCTATCAAAAACTAAAAAAAGAAGGTTTTGCCTAGTGATACATTTTAGGGCTAGTTTAGGCTCCATTTACACCCTCACGTCACATGAACACGTGTTTTTTTATGTGAATGGGCTGCCCTATGCATGACAAATGAGCAAAAGAAGCTCCTGCACCCTTTTGGGGCATTGATCGTCGCATGTTGTTTACTACTTGTTCTGGTACATTTGCCCATCATAAGCAGGAATTTGTAGACAGGGCCATGAAGTACAGGTATGGATAGGTTAAACAAAGGGTGTGGCATTTCAAGAGACTTACTTCTTAGCACTTGTTCACATGCGGCGTGTAAATGCGTACCCTGTGTATACCAGCACGGGGATGCACAGGTTTTCCATGCATCCCTGTGCAAGCAGTCCCATTCATGTCAATTGGGACCCAGCAGCTGCATAGACACAGCCACTGCCCCCAATTCGACAGGCGTGGGGGTGGATGTCCCTGAGCGCACACTGTCTGAATTTAGGGACCCACCACACAACCGTGGTAATAAGGCCTAAAGCTGGCCATACAATGATTGAAATTTGGTCAGTTCAGCAGGGACCAGCACAATTTTGATCATTTTTGATAATTTCATTCATCCACCTGGCTTCATCCAACTTTTTAAAGGGTTAGTTCGCCTTTACAAAAAAAAAATACCTATGCAGATGTAGCAAGGTCCCGGACCCCTTGAGGCCTAATGGTGACCTGCAGAGTTAGGGACAGCTGACATCCTTCTGTGTAGAGTGGGTTACAAGGCATAATGGGTGTAATGCAAGGTAGATTGATGGGCGCCAGACACTTCTTGAATGCAAAGAGATTTGTTGTCACTTAAACAGAACTGTGGGAAAGAGGATTAGGGCCCGGACACCCCTTAGTAGATGCAATGTTAATTGGCAGACTCCGAGACTTCTACAGGCAGACAGCTACGCAGGGAAAGGCATCCAGCAAGACACCACATCTGCATGAGTAGGACCGTTGTCTCCTATGGGAACAATTTTGTAACAGTTTCTAACAACGGTTCCAATGAAATCCTCCACTTCTTCTACAATCTCCTGTTGTAGAACTTCACTCAGCTGAGCTCCCAGTCTTTCTCTAGACTAACGGATACACTCGTCACTGGACCTCCTGAGCTTTTCCAATCTTCTCACTCAGTATTTTCCTCATCCCTGCTGGGTCCCTAGCTTGGCACTCACAGATACTCCTCAAGCGTCACCCCGATGACCTGCTCGGTCCCTGGCTTGGCACACAATAATGCTCCGCAAGCGTCACCTCCACTGGCTGGGTCCTTGGCTTGGCACCTGCTGAAGTCTTCCCAATTCTTCACCATCCCCGGCTGGTGAGAATACTGCTCTGGTACTTGCTTCAGCTACTCACAGTGGTCTCCGGTAATAAGGTAGATGGTCCCTTAATGGGGACAGCTTCCCCCTCTACCTCTGACCACAGGTGGTTCTCTGGCCGGCAGAACCATTGCTTCTGGTTGGACTGCAAGCCGCAGTCCCAACCCTACACTGCTCTTTTGCTTCTGAATAGGCCCTCAGATAGCCTAGCAGCAAGATGTCCCCAGGGTAGGCCCAAGGCTTATGGCCTAGCAGCCCGGGGCATTACGACACACGTCGACCCAGAATACTGCTCTGGTACTTGCTTCAGATACTCACAGTGGTCTCCGGTAATAAGGTAGATGGTCCCTTAATGGGGACAGCTTCCCCCTCTACCTCCGACCACAGGTGGTTCTCCGGCCGGCAGAACAGTTGCTTCTGGCTGGACTGCAAGCCGCAGTCCCAATCCTACGCTGCTCTTTTGCTTCTGAATAGGCCCTGAGATAGCCTAGCAGCAAGATGTCCCTAGGGTAGGCCCAAGGCTTATGGCCTAGCAGCCCGGGGCATTATGACACACGTCCACCCAGACAGCCGTCCAGGTGGCACAGAACCCTGATCACCTGACTCCACCCAAATAAATAGGCTCTCCCAGCAGGCCAAGGGATCAAGAAAATACCTGCCCATTGGCTGAGACACCCCATTCATTCCTAGTCTATCCTTGCAATGCCCTTGTCTTATCTAATGCCACCAGGTACCCGGCCACCTAGCGACAGAAGAAAGAAGTGCAGCAATTTGAGAGTTAGGGTGAAATCAATTGACCTGCTGACAATTAGCCAAGGCAACTATCACTTGGCAGATACATTTTATAGCAACCCTTCCTAAACACTAGGGTGCTACAGCAGATAAGGGGTGTATGTAGATAAAAACAAACTGTGCAACTCTGACTAAAGTTGAATAATGCCCTTGCTATAGGTGTAGGCCATTTGCGTACCTCAGGAAGCCCGACTGAAATACACCCAGGAAATTTCTAAGTGAGGCCTAGTCATCATTGGTCTCCTCCACCATCACAGGAGTGAGCTCTTTCTCTGATACAAACCACCTCACATGCTCTTTCTCTCCCCTGATGCAGAAGCTCTGATCTCAGCTTTTGAGAGTTCACTCCTGTGATGGTGGAGGAGAGCAGTAACGACTAGGCCTCACTTAGACCCCATACACACTATTAGATTTTCTGCAGATTTTTGCCTTCAGATTTACCAAAACCATATAATATGAGGTCAAACCTTAAGAGTTTCAATTTGTATGCAATCAGACAGGCCCTTGCACTACATGGTTTTGGTAAACCTGAAGACAAAAATCTGCAGAAAATCTAATGCCGCGTTAAATGTTCGATGGGAGCTTGTTGTCGGAAATTCCGACTGTGTGTAGGCTCCATCGGACATTTTCCGTTGGAATTTCCGACAAACAAAATTTGAGATCTGGATCTCAAATTTTCCGACAACAAATGGAAGGCTGACTGCAGGTCAGCCTGATTTTGTAGGAGGAGTCGGGATGTATTTAAACCCTCCCTCCTTCCTCCTTGCCTGTTGACTGTGTCTCTCGTGTCCCACCCACCCTTCCTGTTTTTTCTTGCTATCTCTTCTCTTTTACTTCTACTTGGGTATGCCCCCTTTTAGGCATACTGACCATGTGAATTTCGGCACACCCCAGGTCACTTTTCCCGTTTCCACTCAGACCTTTCCAATACGATTACATGAGACTCTGAGTACAAAATCCGTTGTCGTAAATTCCGATTGTGTGTACACAATTCCGACGGACAAAGTTCCACGCATGCTCGGAATCAAGCAGAAGAGCCGCAACTTCATTTTGTCTCGGCTCGTCATACGTCTTGTACTTCACCGCGTTCTTGGCGATCGGAATTTCCGACAAGATTTGTGTGACCGCGTGTATGCAAGACAAGTTTGAGCCAACATCCGTCGGAAAAAAAAACATGGATTTTGTTGTCGGAATGTGCGATCGTGTGTACGCGATATAATAGTGTGTATGGGGCCTTAGCATCATCCTGGGAGTATTCCAGTCAGGTGTTATGAGGTATGTAAGTTTCCTACATCTATAGCAAGGGTATTATCCAACTCAAGTGCTGCCTATTTTTTTATTTATCTACAGACGCCCCTTACCTGCACAGGCAGTTTTTTTTTGTAAAGGTTAAAGTGAAAGTAAACCCGGAGTTAAGCTTTAATGCCCCAATTTATATGCAAAGATTTCCCAGTGCTGTTGACAATTATGCACAACACACTGTAATGCACTGCCATGCATTGTGGCATGCTGCACTGACAAAAAGTGATGCATGTCCACTGTGTTGCAATGCCAGCCCATTCATTAGTATGAGATTCAATAAAGCAACACATGTAAATGCGCACAAAAAAAAAAAAAAAAAAACACAGATTGCGTTACATGTGTTACACCCTGTGAATAGGCCTGTACACGTAAAGATATGTAGAAACAGTATCTGCATAACAGGCAGGATATTAGCATTTTCAAGAGGCCAGCAATTGCATCCTACATTGCACAACAGTTTGGTTACATATGATATATAGGATATTTTGTAATGTGAATTGTATCCACTAGGTGGCAGCAAAGGGCAACTTTTTTAGGCCTAGATGTGCACAGGTGACACAGCTCAACATAATTCTATAATGGATATTCCTTGTCAGGGTGTCACCTTCTTATTGAGCTCCATGTAGGTAATACCTCTGCTCAAATATCACTGAGAGCTATTCATTTTTCCAAATTAACACACCAAATAAAAATAATAGACTGACATTTGGGGTCCTGGAACAATGGCAGGCTTATACTAGGTGGTACAGAACAGATGTTCTGACGGTGGGGCCCGGGACACTGATGTTCTGACGGTGGGGCCCGAGACACTGATGTTCTGACGGTGGGGCCCGGGACACTGATGTTCTGACGGTGGGGCCCGAGACACTGATGTTCTGACCCTGGGGCCCGGGACACTGATGTTCTGACGGTGGGGCCCGAGACACTGATGTTCTGATGCTGGGGCCCGGGACACTGATGTTCTGACCCTGGGGCCCAGGACACTGATGTTCTGACGGTGGGGCCCGAGACACTGATGTTCTGACGGTGGGGCCCGGGACACTGATGTTCTGACGGTGGGGCCCGGGACACTGATGTTCTGACGGTGGGGCCCGGGACACTGATGTTCTGACCCTGGGGCCCGGGACACTGATGTTCTGACGGTGGGGCCCGGGACACTGATGTTCTGACGGTGGGGCCCGGGACACTGATGTTCTGATGGTGGGGCCCGGGACACTGATGTTCTGACCCTGGGGCCCAGGACACTGATGTTCTGACGGTGGGGCCCGAGACACTGATGTTCTGATGGTGGGGCCCGGGACACTGATGTTCTCGGTGGGGCCCGGTACACTGATGTTCTTACGGTGGGGCCCGGGACACTGATGTTCTAGCGCTGGGGCCGGGACACTGATGTTCTGACCCTGGGGCCCCGGGTCACTGGTGTTCTGACGCTTGGGCCCAGGACACTTATGTTCTGACACTGGGGCCCGGGACACTGATGTTCTGACCCTGGGGCCCCGGGACACTGATGTTCTGACCCAGGGGCCCCGGGTCACTGATGTTCTGACGCTGGGGCCCGGGACACTGATGTTCTGACACTGGGACCCGGGACACTGATGTTCTGACGGTGGGGCCTGGGACACTGATGTTCTGACAATGGGGCCCGGGACACTGATGTTCTGACGCTGAGGCCCGGGACACTGATGTTCTGACGCTGGGGCCCGGGACTCTGATGTTCTGACGCTGGGGCCCGGGAAACTGATGTTCTGGTGCTGGGGCCCGGGACACTGATGTTCTGATGCTGGGGCCCGGGACACTGATGTTCTGACGCTGGGGTCCGGGACACTGATGTTCTGACGCTGGGGCCCGGGACACTGATGTTCTGATGCTGGGGCCCGAGACAATGGTGTTCTGATGCTGGGGCCCGGGACACTGATGTTCTGACGGTGGGGCCCGGGACACTGATGTTCTGACGGTGGGGCCCGGGACACTGATGTTCTGACGCTGGGGCCCAGAACAATAGCACGCTGATATGGCACATTTGCATTCAGGAGCTCTGACAATGTCCTGCTGACACTTGGGGCTCCAGAATAGTGACACAAACTCTTGGGGTGTCTGAACAATCCTGAGGCCAAGAACAATGGAGCAGTGACTCTTGTAATACCAGAACATCACTCCTTTAAGAGGAACCTCAGTCCTGCTTTAAGAAAATTAAAACTTTGACACAATTCCTGCCTAGGCGAGAATTTTGGAACTGGGTGCAAGTACCTGTCAGAAAAAGTGCATATTCCTGACCGCCTTCTATCTCTCCCTTTCCCCCTACCTCTCTCTTCTACTCCCCTCCCCGTTCACCTGGCTCAGTTCTAGGTGCTGCTTTCTTTCAGATATGTGACTATCCTGTTATACATTAGCTCAGACTCTTTGTCCCCATTCTGGGTCCAGATGGCCACCGGGAGGCACACTTCCCAGTAAAATGTATTATTTTATCAAAATATAGTTGCACAGCTTTATGCCCACGAGTCTATGTTATTAGTCTCTATTATCGCTACTCTATCTGCCATACAGATCTCCTGCAGCCAGCATCAAAGGACCCTCCAGCACACCCAGGCACCCTTTACCATTGCAATACATTCAGTGCTGAAGGTGCCGGAACTGCGTTCCTTGAGTTCCTGCTGAAAAAAAAGCCCTTGGCCCTTCTAATGCAGCACGCTGGAATACGCCTATATGCACGAAAACACATATGTTGCAGCACACTGCGTTCTGCTGGGTCCCTTATGCCCCGTACACACAAACGGAATTTCCCACTTTGGCATGCGACTTGTGCTCTGAAGATCTTGAAGGGGAACTCCACGCCAAATAAATAAATGAACAGCATGGGTTCCTCCTCCAAGACCATACAAGGCTCTTTGGTCTGGTATGGATTTTAAGGGGAACCCCCACGCCAAGAAAACGATGTGGGGTCCCCCCCCCCCGAAAATCCATACCAGACCCTTATCTGAGCACACAGCCCGGCAGGTCAGGAAAGGGGAAGGGGACGAGCGAGCGCCCCCACCTCCTCCTGAACCGTACCAGGCCGCATGCCCTGGGTGGATGCTTTGGGGCAGGGCCCCCACCCCAAAGCACCTTGTCCCCATGTTGATGAGGACAAGGGCCTCTTCCCGACAACCCTGGCCATTGGTTGTCGGGGTCTGCAGGCGGGGGGCTTATCGAAATCTGCAATCCCCCTTTAACAAGGGGGCCCCCAGATCCCGGCCCCCCCCACCCTATGTCAATGAGTATGGGGTACATTGTACCCCATCATGCACTGGGCTGTGATGTCATAAAGGGTGTGGGGCCTCCATATGATGTCACCCGGTGACCCCGCCCCATGCCAATATAAGTAGTGGCACACCCTGCACCTAGCATTAGAGCGGGGGAGAGCGTCGCATCAACATAGCGAGAAGACCCGGCAAAACAGCGAGAAGACAGTGGAGAAGACCCGGCAGAGGCAGAAGAGGGAGAAGATACAGAGAGGGGAAAGGAAGTCGGAAGAGACGCCGGAGCTGTCTTAATAAATTACTTTAAAAAACCTGTGTACTGCGTGTTATTTTTGACACTTTTTTTTAGGTGAATGAGTCCCCCCAAAATCCATACCAGACCCTTATCCGAGCCCGGCAGTTCAGGAAAGGGGATGTTTTTAACATTTTGTGTGGCTTTCCCCCTAAAGATTCATACCAGACACAGTGCCTGGTAGGTATTGTCGGGGGTTAAAGTCGTACGCATGTCGGACTTCAAGTCGCAGGGCAAAGTTGGATCCAAAGTGGCACGACTGTCGTGTCGTACCAGTGTGAACCCGGCCTAAAAGGAATTTATGTCACTCTGGGATTGTTTTGATTGGTCAAAAGGACAAGTCACACTATCTCAAAGTCGGAGCAAAATCTTATCTTGTTCATTCAAGTCGCATGGAGGTAGGACCGATGTAGCAGAGCAAAGTAGGATGATAGTCGTGTCGTATCAGTGTGAACCCGGGCTTATGATCCTTGTCAGCACATGAACTGATTGGCAAACTGTGCTGCTCCTCCCTTTCCCAATTTGAGCTCAGCTGTGCTGTGGAAGCACTGCATGGAGCTGATACACATTCAAACAGGCAGAACAGCAGCTTACTTGCAGCATTTTTGTGCCCTGCTAGACAACACTGTGCTTTGTGGCAGAGCTGTGTAAGCCTCAGGACTGGTTGGACAGAGATACAAATCATGGGTTTGAATCCTGGGCCAGAATACTCTCTGCATGGAGTTTGCATGCTCTCCCTGTCCTTGTGCGGGTTTCTTTCCACACTCCTAAGACTTGCCAGCATGTAAGTAATCAGTTCCTGTCTAAATGGGCCCTAGTATTTGCATGTGTCTGTATGCATGCGAGACCAGGACTTTAGATTGTAAGCTCCTTGCCTAGGACTGACGCGCTTGTAAATGTTGCGTAAATCATAGCTCCCAACTGTCCCTGATTTGGAGGGACTGTCCCTGATTTGGAGCAATGTCCCTCTTTCCTCCTCATTTGTCGCTCGTTTTGGTCTGATCTATATAGTTGTATATAAAAAAGGGACTTTTTATCTTTCAAAAAGTGTTTCCCAATGCTAAACCTTTCATCCGATTTCTAAATTGCTGCACACTTACATTTTAAAAGGCAATATAAAAGAATAGTAGTGGTAAAAAAAAAGCACTTGTGGATTTAATTAACCCTTTTTTTTTTTTTGGTTAATTCTCTAAGGGGGCGTGTCCTATGCCTACATACGTTTGTTAGTAGGCGTCCGTCATTCCTATCTAAAACATTTGGGAGGTATGGCCGTATAAACTTCTGTAATAAATAAATTTGGGCACTTACATTGCTTTATTATTTTATAGTCACTCTGATGTACCAATAAACGACACTTCAAGGATTACAGTTTTGCCGGCTCTTCTTATTACACTTACATTGCTTTAATTTAAAAAAATAAAAAAAGAATGCTGTATTCATGAGCTGCATTCATTTCATATGTGCTTGGAGTTCAGCTTCTGTAGATAATATTACACTGAACCACAGGGGTTAATGAAAAGGGTGGGAGGAAGGAGGGCGACCTGCTGTTTTGGCCACTAGGTGGCAGTGTTGACATTGGCTGGGCTCCTGGCTCCCCCTTGCAGGGCAGTTCTCAGAAAGCCTTTGTACTGCTAGAGAGATAGCAGGAAGGGAAGCAAGCAGGGGACAGCTGGGCACTGCCCTTCACCTGCCAGCCTGGCATTGCATGCTGCAGAGCCTGACCCTCCTGTGCACTTTGTTCCTGGTGAAGGATACATGGCCTGAGGCTTCCAGCCCACCTCCAGACACCCAGCAGAGAGGAGCCCAGTGCTGGTAGAGGTGAGTGTACAATGCAATGCATGCAATGTCTCTGTATACTCCTGGGGGGGATCTTCAGATTAACCCTGTCATTGTAGCTGTGCCCTCTAATTCCTATTACCGAGGAGCCAAGCTGTCTGCCTGGGGCTGGCATCCTATTGCACAGTGTGTCTGCTGTCCCCGCCAGCTTGTTTTACACTAACATGTCACTTACATCTGATAGATGAGCATTGTCTGTGCAGTGATGTCATAGTTTACTGGTAACAACATGTACACCAACTTAAAGGGTCATTCCATCCACAGCGGACAGTGGTCCTGATCCCCACCGCTCATCTCTTGTATCTCTCAGGGGTTGTAGGGACGAAAACTCCGCTCTAGAATTTGCCTCCTACCTTGTCGTGAAAGTCTCACTCCTCTCGCTGCACTCTATGGCCATGACAGGTAGGTGGGCCAGTGCAAATTTACTGTGACGGCGGTGAAAAGAATTGAATCGCAGTGCTTCCAAAGTCCCAGGTGTGTTTTCCAAACAGAAGTGACATAATATACGATCGGTCTGAAAAAATGCCAGTAAAAATGATTATAAAAATGCCCAAAAACATCAAAAAAGGGCCTTCCAACCCGATGTCCATCCAGAGTCTGCAGTACTACCATTTAAACAAGCAAAATCCCCGAGATATACTGTTATCAGACAGCAACTGAGTATTTAGAATACAATATATATAATAATATATGTGTGTGTGTGTATATATATATATATATATATATATATATATATATATATATATATATATATATATATATATAAAATATATTTTTATATATAATTCTTTTTATCTATCAATTTTTTTATATATATTTTATTTAAAATTATAAAATAAAATAAATAATACAATTATAATTATGATCAATTCACTATTGCATTATATATAATTCTTTTTATCTATCAATTTATTTTTATATATATATATATATATATATATATATATATATATATATATATATATATATATATATATATTTTTTTTTTTTAATTTAAAATTATAATTATGATCAATTCGCTATTGCAGTCTGATACCGTTCTTTAACCACTTCAGCCCCGGAAGGTTCCCCCCCCCTTAATGACCAGCCCATTTTTTGCGATACGGCACTGCGTTACTTTACCTGACAATTGCGCGGTCGTGCGATGTTGTACCTAAATCTAATTTATATGTCTTTTTTTTTTTTTTTCCCCACAAATAGAGCTTTCTTTTGGTGGTATTTGATCACCTCTGCGGTTTTTATTTTTTGCGCTATAAACAAAAAAAAAAAATGCGACAATTTTGAAAAAAATATATATTTTTTTACTTTCTGCTATAATACAAATCCAATAAGAAAAAATTGAAAAAAAATCGAATTTCTTTATCAATTTAGGCCAATATGTATACTGCTACATATTTTTGGTTAAAAAAAAAAATCCCAATAAGTGTATATTGATTGGTTTGCGCAAAAGTTTTTAGCGTCTACAAACTATGGGATAGATTTATGTAACTTTTTTTTTTACTAGTAATGGCGGCTATCAGCAATTATTTAGACATTGCGGCAGACACATCGGACACTAACTGACACTTTTTTTGGGGGCCAGTGACGCTAATACAGTGATCAGTGCTAAAAATATGCACTGTCACTGTACTAATGACACTGGCAGGGAAGGGGTTAACACCAGGGGCGATCAAAGGGATAAATGTGTCTCTAGGGAGTGCTTTCTGACTGGGAGAATGCAGAGATCTGTGTTCCTTGCTCTGCAGGAACACAAGATCTCTATGTTCTCCCCTGTTAGAACGGCGATCTGCCTTGTTTACATAGATCGCCATTCTGCCTCTCTGGGGAACGGAAAAGAAAAAGGTAACAGGGCTTTCTGCAGGGACAACCCACCCCATACATCAGGTCCACTCACAGGTGCCGAGGCTCGATGTATCCCAACACACTCCAATGCAAGGAACTCTCCGGGTAACGACCGCGGGTGACCGGCGGAGCCGCTGATTGGCTCCCCTTTTGTCCAGTCGGCACAGGTATGTTTTGCACAACCGGGCCGCCTTGCCCGCAGTTAATGTGCAGAAGGCGGTCCGGAAGTGGTTAAATATGAGGTGCTAATGGCAGGTATACATTCACCGGCCACTTTATTAGGTACACCTTGCTAGTACCGGGTTGGACCCCCTTTTGCCTTCAGAACTGCCTTCATTCTTCATGGCATAAATTCAACAAGGTGTTGGAAACATTCCTCAGAGATTTTGGTCCATAGTGACATGATGGCATCACGCAGTTGCTGCAGATTTGTCAACGACTCATCCATGATGTGAATCTCCTGTGCCACCACATCCCAAAGGTGCTCTATGGGATGAGATCTGGTGACTGTGGAGGCCATTGGAGTACAGGGACCTCATTGTCCAGTGGTGAGATGATTGGAGCTTTGTGACATGGTGCATTATCCTGCTGGAAGGAGCCATCAGAAGATGGAGACACTGTAGTCATAAAGGGATGGACATGGTCAGCAACAATACTCAGGTAGGCCGTGGTGTTTAAACGATGCTCAATTGGTACTAAGGGGCCCAAAGTGTGCCAAGAAAATATCCCCCACACCATTACATCACCACCAGTCTGAACCGGTGATACAAGGCAGGATGGATCCATGCTTTCATGTTGTTTACACCAAATTCTGACCCGACCATCTAAATGTCACAGCTGAAATCGAGACTCATCAGACCAGGCAACATTTTTCCAATCTTAGCCTCAGTTTCCTGTTCTTAGCTGACAGGAGTGGCACCCGGTGTGGTCTTCTGCTGCTGTAGCCCATCTGCTTAAAGGATCGATGTGTTGTGTGTTCAGAGATGGTATTCTGCATACCTTGGTTGTAACAAGTGGTTATTTGAGTTACTGTTGCCTTTCTATCATCTCAAACCAGTCTGCCCATTCTCCTCTGACATCAACAAGGCCTTTTCCTCCACACAACTGCCGCTCACTGGATATTTTCTCTTTTTTGGACCATTCTCTGTAAACCCGAGAGATGGTTGTGTGTGAAAATCCCAGTAGATCAGCAGTTTTTGAAATACTCAGACCAGCCTGTCTGGCACCAACAACCATGTCATGTTCAAAGTCACCTAAATCCCCTTTCTTCCCCATTCTTATGATCGCTTTGAACTTCAGCAAGTCTTCTTCACCGCGTCTAGAGGTCTAAATGCATTGAGTTGCTGCCATGTGATTGGCTGATTAGTAATTTGTGTTACCAAGCAATTGAACAGGTGTACCTAATAAAGTGGCCGGTGAGTGTATTTCAGAGCTGACAATATAAGAAAGCGTGAGATATAAAGTGATCGGTGATTCGGCATGCCAGAATCTAGGAAGAACTTAAAGATCAGGTTTGGGGGGAGTAGTCCTTTAAAAAAAGATCCCGTCAGCAACTCCAACAACTTGCAGGAAAAAGCACAGAAGAATTAAGTGTTTTTACTTGCAGCGATTTTCCTTGCGTGATTTCCTTTCCATACATGAGATTCACTTGCAATGTCCCTCGCACAGGCCCCTCCGGCCTTGCATGTCATAGCCCTGTCCTCTCCTAGGAGTGTCTAATTACTATCAGTACTAGACCAGCTCCTCCACCCCTTGTCTCACCTCTCTACAGAACCTCTTATGAAGGAGCTAGGGAGAAGAGGAATGCTACAGAGCAGCCATTGTCAACCAGGGCTCTGTAGAATCCTAGGGTTTCTTCATGGAGTGTTGGGGGTTCCTCAAGCTGTGGCTGGTTGACCTCTCATTTGATGGTGTCTGCATAATTCCGAGGCCAACATCGTTCTGAAGAGCCAGCGGCATGATACCAGTGATACTCTTTTAGCTGGCTGTAAAGGTGACACTTTGATCACTACAGTAATGGGGACATTCTTCTCACTGAGCACTGACCTAAGGAGTGCATCCTTCCCACTGATCACCAATGTAAGGGGCATTCTTCTCAATGATCACCAATGTAAGGAACATTCTTCTCACTGATCACCAATGTAAGGAGCATTCTTCCCACTGATCACCAATGTAAGGGGCATTCTTCCCAATGATCACCAATGTAAGGAACATTCTTCTCACTGATCACCAATGTAAGGAGCATTCTTCCCACTGATCACCAATGTAAGGAGCATTCTTCCCACTGATCACCAATGTAAGGGGCATTCTTCTCACTGATCACCAATGTAAGGAACATTCTTCCCACTGACCACCAATGTAAGGGACATTCTTCTCACTGACCACCAATGTAAGGAACATTCTTCTCACTGATCACCAATGTAAGGAATATTCTTCCCACTGATCACCAATGTAAGGAACATTCTTCTCACTGATCACCAATGTAAGGAACATTCTTCTCACTGATCACCAATGTAAGGGGCATTCTTCTCACTGATCACCAATGTAAGGAACATTCTTCCCACTGATCACCAATGTAAGGAGCATTCTTCCCACTGATCACCAATGTAAGGGGCATTCTTCTCACTGATCACCAATGTAAGGAACATTCTTCCCACTGACCACCAATGTAAGGGACATTCTTCTCACTGACCACCAATGTAAGGAACATTCTTCTCACTGATCACCAATGTAAGGAATATTCTTCCCACTGATCACCAATGTAAGGAACATTCTTCTCACTGATCACCAATGTAAGGAACATTCTTCTAACTGATCACCAATGTAAGGAATATTCTTCCCACTGATCACCAATGTAAGGAACATTCTTCTCACTGATCACCAATGTAAGGAATATTCTTCCCACTGATCACCAATGTAAGGAACATTCTTCTCACTGATCACCAATGTAAGGGACATTCTTCCCACTGATCACCAATGTAAGGAACATTCTTCTCACTGATCACAAATGTAAGGAGCATTCTTCTCACTGATCACCAATGTAAGGAACATTCTTCCCACTGATCACCAATGTAAAGGGCATTTTTTCCAAGATAAACCTGCCTGAGGTTCTGACACTTGCCCACTGTGCTGAAAACTTTTGGAGTTTTAGGCTTTATGTTGTCCGCCTGGAACGGGAAGTGCAGTTACTGGCAGGATCTCCAGGAAAGAAACGGCAACAGATTCAAAAAAACAGTTTGCTTGAACTGTATGTATAGTGAGGCAGGGCTGCCATTAAAAGTTCCCATACTGCCTGCCTGACAAGGCCCTAAAGCCTCGTACACACGATCAGATTTTCAGCAGGGAATTGTGTGATGACAGACTGCCTAAAATCTGACGGTTACTACGCTCCTTCAGACAATTGTTTGTCCAACTTTCTGCTAACAAATGTTGGATGGCAGGCTAGTAAATTTCCGGCGGACAACGGTCTGTTGTCAGATTTTCCTATCGTGTGTACACAAGTCCGTCACACAAAAGTCCAAAGTACAAACACTCATACTCGGAATCAATGCTCACCAAACACGACATTAGCAGAAGGGGCCCAAAGGGTGGCGCTCAAGAGCTGAGATTCCACGTAGTACGTCACTACGTTTGTGTTTGTTGGCCGACAATTGTGTGCCGTTTGTAGTTCCTGGCACACGCCCTTCGGACAAAAGTCTGATGCTTTGTCTTCGGAAAATACGATCGTGTGTACCAGGCTTTAGCCTCCTTCATCCTAAAAAATTTGATGTCCCGCCATTATTGAATGTTCCTCCATTATTAGAGTAGTTTATTACTTCTTTTTTTTTTTAAAAGTACACAACTTTTAACATCTGGTTCCGAATTGGCAAGTGAAAATATTCCCAAATTTTTCTTGTACGTGAACAGAACGAACGTTTTTTGTTTAATGTGTACCTCTTTTTGTATGATTTTCGGACAAGAAATATCAGATACCAAAGACTGCGCACGATCAGAAACAAATAACTAAAAAAAGCCATTGTTGTAGGAGAATTTTCGTACATTATTCTCATCCACAGAGCCCCATTCAGCCCCCCCCGAATAAATAGTTCAGCTTCAGTTATGAATGAACAGAGTGAGTGATTGGTACAGATCGCTCATTGTGTTCGTTCAGGAAAGGAGCGGTATGGTAAATATGACATATTTACCAGACCCCCCCCACTCTCCATCCTGAAGGATCCTATTGTGTGCTTGCAGCTTCCAGCAGGAAGGAGAGGAGGGAAACCAGAAGCACAGCACAGGAGCCTGGACAGCGGAGGGAAACGTTATGGTTTACAGCAGGGGTAGGCAACCTGGGGCCCTCCAGCTGTTGTGGAACTACATTTCCCATAAGGCATTGCAAGGCTGGCAGTTACAATTACTCCCAGACGCATGATGGGACTTGTAGTTCTGCAACAGCTGGAGGGCCCCGGGTTGCCTACCCCTGGTTTACAGAGAGAGGGAGAATTGCGGCAGAGGGGGCAATTACTGGAACCGATCCCCCTGTATGGCTCTCCCTGCAGCAGCTGAAAGCTGGTGAGAGGGAGAGAAGCAGAAGCCAGCTTTCAGCTGCTGCAGAAAGAGCCATACAGGGAAACGATCGGTTCCAGTAATTGCCCCTCTGCAGCACCTGGTCACCCTCCCTGCCCACATCCGATTCACCTTGCTGCCCGGGCCCCTTTACAGGAGACCTGGTGGTACCCTGTTATCCACAGCCCTGACTTGCAGGGAAACATTGAGGGAAACTGTCCGGTTTTCTTAGTGTGTACCCGCTCTAGGTCTGCCATTGTGATGTGCCGGCATCTAAATTGCCTACAAATTTTGGAAGAGGCTTTGGCTGTGCGCTGCATTGGTGCGGAGGGATATGGAAGGTTAAGCGGTGTACGCCTGGTTTTGTATATCTGCCATGGGACCTACAAACCCCTCCCCAGTCCAACCAAGAACGACCAAATTGTTTGATCGTTCGGTGATCTCTTGGTGACATTCCAACCATCAGAAGAACTTTCTGGAAGACCCAGTGCTTTCATAGATGTGCAGCCTTCAGGGATCACTTGCAATGCCAATTTCAGGCATTTCCGGGTAGCGACACTGCTGTAATAAAGTGTAACTCCGAACAAAGTTTTTGGGTAAGGGGGCATGCATTAAGAAGAGCGACCATGGCTATAGACTCTGTGCTTTATAATGTATGTCCACAGTGTGACCTGCCTTTCACAGCCCATTCATAGCAGCAGCAGAGTGTTGTATCGTGTTAACCATTGACAAAAGTAGAAGCTTGGGTTTAGGGCGAGACCATTTATCTAAATATATTGTAGTGAAAGCTTTCCAAGCCTGATGGTCAATCGGTGTATTACCTGAAGAAGAGGCCATGGTGCTTCCAAAGGCCACTCATAAAAGGCACGCCACAGAGTGGAGCGCCTAAAGTTACAGAGATGTCCATGATTGGCCAGGAGAGACCAGTCACATGACTTTGACTCTTCCTTTTTTTTTTTCCTTTATGTTTATTGAGCTTTGTTTGCCTTGGAATTCCAAAGGAAGGAATGTGAGAGCTTATTTACGTGTTTCTTGGCTGTCTCAGTATAGGTTACCTTAACCACTTCAGCCCTGGACCATTTGGCTGGCCAAAGACCAGAGCACTTTTTGCGATTCGGCACTGCGTTGCTTTAACTTACAATTGCGCAGTCGTGCGACGTTGTACCCAAACAAAATTGACGTCCCTTTTTCCCCACAAATAGAGCTTTCTTTTGGTGGTATTTGATCACCTCTGCGGTTTTTATTTTTTTGCACTATAAACAAAAAAAGAGCGACAATTTTATAAAAAACGCATTATTTTTTACTTTTTGCTATAATATCCCCCAAAAATATATGAAAAAACATTTTTTTCCTCAGTTTGGGCCGATATGTATTCCTCTACATACTTTTGGTGAAAAAAAATCGCAATAAGTGTTTATTGATTGGTTTGTGCAAAAGTTATAGCGCCTACAAAATAGGGGATAGTTTTATGGCATTTTTATTAATATTTTTTTTTTTTTTTTTTTTTACTAATAATGGCGGCAATCTGTGAATTTTTTTTTTTCTTTTTATCTTGACTGCGTCATTATGGCAGACACATCGGACAATTTTGACACATTTTTGGGACCACTGGTATTAATACAGTGATCAATGCTAAAAAATTGCATTGATTACTGTAAAAATGTCACTGTCAGTGAATGGGGTTAACCACTAGGTGGCGCTGTAGAGGTTAAGTGTGTCCTAGGGAGTGATTCTAACTGTGGGGGGGGAGGGGCTGTGTGTGACACGACACTGATCACCGCTCCCGATCACAGGGAGCAGAGATCAGTGACAGTGTCACTAGGCAGAATAGGGAAATGCTTTTTTACATTAGCATCTCCCGTTCTTCCTCACCATGAGACGATCGCGGGTATGCCCGCGGACATCGGGTTCGCGGGACCTGTGATCACGGTCACGGAGCTCCCGGTGGGTGCGCACGCAAGTCGCCTCTTAAGGGGCAACGTACAGGTACCTTAATCTGCCTGTATGTGCCCTTCTGCCGTAGTATATCTGCGCGAGGCGGTCGGGAAGCGGTTAAAGCAGAGCTCCAGCCCCCCACCCACCCCCCTCTAAAAATTAAAAGTCATCAGCTACAAAAACTGCCTTGCGGCTTCAAAGTCTGTTTCCTACTGCGAATGCGTGAAGCACACTGCGCTTTCTGAATGGCCTAGCGGAGGTGGAATAGGTATCCGCCCCCCCCGCGATAGGTGCCATATGTGGGAAAGCAAACAAGCGGAGCTTCTCCTTTTGGGTGGCGCTCCGCTTTAAGGGCTCTTCCACACAAGCGTTTGAGGGCCGGTACAACCCCGTGGTTGAGCTGCATTTTTACCGCTCCCTCAGCACCCCCTCTTTAGCTGCAGGCGCAGTGGCCGGGGGTGTGTACACATCCTGCAGCTGTGACACTTTGCAGGAAGAATTATACCCCCTTGTAGATATGGAGGAATAAGATTCTAACGGTGCTACTGACAAATGGTTCATAACAAGTTGAATAAAAAATATGATTTCTTTATTAATACAAAGGGATAAAGGAAAAAAAAATAAACAGGGGATATTGAAATTGTTAACATCAATAATAGAGCATATACAAAGTACATATATTGGGTTGCTGGTGACTCACAGGGAAAAGGAAAGATGGTCACCGATGGAAGTTGAATCCCAACATGTTTCGCCAATGATGGCTTGCTCAGGGGATAGTGTGGGACCACCACAATAATCCAGCTCTAACATAGAAGGCAGAAAAATATATATAAGTAATAATACATAATAACACAGAAATAGACTTTGTCATGACCTCAGGGAGATGCGCAGCACATACCTCAATCAGTCCGGAACCAGGAGATGGAAAGTTTGGGGGTTGCCTTCCCAGAGACAAGGGGGACAAATGTCAGCCACTCAGATTATACTCTATAATTCTACCCCCTGTTGTATTCAGCAGGTGCTGTGCAACCCATTCAAGTGTATAGAGCAGGGATAGGCAATTAGTGGACCTCCAGCTGTTGCAAAACTACAAGTCCCATCATGCCTCTGCCTCTGGGTGTCATGCTTGTGGCTGTCAGAGTCTTGCTATGCATCATGGGACTTGTAGTGCTGGAGGTCCACTAATTGCATATCCCTGGTATAGGGGCCACTCTGCAAGTACCCTGCAACCACATGCAATTTAGGGGTTGAGGCAGGCGGTAAGGCAGGCGATACAATTTCTTCCTCCCCGCCAGTCAGATCCACTGAAGAACGATCGGAACACAGTTCTGTCTTAACAAAGCAGAACAAGTGTGAATGAGCCTTGAAAGAAGTAACTCTACTTTTGTTGAGAAAAAAAAACATGATCTCTGTACATTGCAGGGATTTTTATCAAACATTGTTGCAGATTCCTACCTTGCTGCTTGTTTGTCTGTGTCCATGTGCAGAATTAAGTGGGAGCGATTTTTTTTTTTTTTTTTTTTTTTTTTTTTTTTTTTAATTATTAATCAGCTGATGCACCTGCAGGGCTCTAATGAGGAAAGTTGCAGTGTCTGCATCCCTTTTGAATGTGATTTCCCTTTGGGGAGTATCTCACCAAAATATGTTTGTTGCAGGGGATTCCAAAATCTGACTTGTATCTTAGTGCAGACATCTGGGAAAAATCAGTGAGCCAATCACACAAGCAGGGAATGACCATCTTGTGTACAGAACACCTCCAGGCTGCCATATTGCATTTTACAGAAAATGACAA
Source organism: Aquarana catesbeiana (assembly GCF_042186555.1). Classification (NCBI taxonomy): domain Eukaryota; kingdom Metazoa; phylum Chordata; class Amphibia; order Anura; family Ranidae; genus Aquarana; species Aquarana catesbeiana. The sequence continues at coordinate 80,776,161 of NC_133329.1, read as the reverse complement.
CGGCTGCAGATTGAAATGAAAGGTCATTTGTAATAATATTCAATTACAGCAATCGTATACGCATTTTATTCCCCCCCCCACAAAAGTGCAGGCACCCTTTAAGATATCGAATTAAAGGCAGTAGGGATGGCTGAAGCTCTGGGTCTTGTAGTCCACAGACATCCGGTCGCCATGTAAAGGCAGACATGGTGTTTACACCCCGTGGTAGGTATGGGGTGGCAGTTATGACGGTGTGACCTTAACACTGCGGAGAGGAGAACAGGCTGTATAACGGGCTGACACTGACAAATGAGTGACCTGAATCTGGGGGGGACCCCAGGGAACAAAAAGCTTGAGGCAGGAGTGAAATAAGCAACCGGGTGTCACATGCTACTGTTGAGATATATATATAGAGAGAGAGAGATATCTCTCTCTCCATCTATCTCTTCCTCCCTCTATCTATCTCGTCTCTCTATCCCTCTCTCTCTCCCCTCTCTCTCCTCTCTCTCTCTCTCTCTCTCCCCTCTCTCTCCTCTCTCTCTCTCTCTCTCTCTCCCCTCTCTCTCCCCTCTCTCTCCTCTCTCTCCCCTCTCTCTCCCCTCTCTCTCCCTCTCTCTCCCCTCTCTCTCCCCTCTCTCTCCATCTCTCTCTCTCTCTCTCTCCCCTCTCTCTCTCCCCCCTCTCTCTCCATCTCTCTCTCTCTCTCTCTCTCTCTCTCTCTCTCTCTCTCTCTCTCTCTCTCCATCTCTCTCTCCATCTCTCTCTCTCTCTCTCTCTCTCTCTCTCTCTCTCTCTCTCTCTCTCTCTCTCTCTCTCTCTCTCTCTCCATCTCTCTCTCCATCTCTCTCTCTATCTCTCCATCTCTCTCTCCCCTCCCTATATATATATATATATATATATATATATATATATATATATATATATATACACACTCACCAGCCACTTTATTATTAGGTACAGCTTGCTAGTACTGGGTTGGACCCCCTTTTGCCTTCAGTGGGTACACTGTAGTCATAAAGGGATGGACATGGTCAGCAACAATACTCGGGTAGATTGTGGTGTTTAAATGATGCTTAGTTGGTACTAAGGGGCCCAAAGTGTGCCAAGAAAATACCCCCCACACCATTACATCACCACCACCAGTCTGATACAAGGCAGGATGGATCCATGATTTTATGTTGTTTACACCAAATTCTGACCCCACCATCTGAATGTCACAGCTGAAATCGAGACTCATCAGACCAGACAATGTTTTTCCAATCTTCTATTGTCCAATTTTGGTGATCCTGTGCAAATTGTAGCCTCAGTTTCCTGTTCTTAGCCGACAGGAGCGGCACCCGGTGTGGTCTTCTGCTTCAAGGATCGATGTGTTGTGCGTTCAGAGATGGTATTCTGCATACCTTGGTTATAAGGAGTGGTTATTTGAGTTCCTGTTGCCTTTCAATTATCTGGAACCAGTCTGCTCCATTCTTCTCTGACATCAACAAGGCATTTTCCTCCACACAACTGCCACTCACTGGATATTTTCTCTTTTTCAGACCATTCTCTGTAAACCCGAGAGATGGTTATGTGTGAAAATCCCAGTAGATCAGCAGTTTTTTAAATACTCAGACCAGCCCATCTGGTACCAACCACCATGACACGTTCAAAGTCACTTAAATCCCCTTTCTTCCCCATTCTGATGCTCGGTTTTACCTTCAGCAAGTCGTCTTCACCACATCTAGATGCCTAAATGCATTGAGTTGCTGCCATGTGATTGGCTGATTAGCAATTTGTGTTACCAAGCAATTGAACAGGTGTACCTAATAAAGGTGTGTGTGTGTGTTATCTACCTGTCCAGCATACAAAGCTCTTGTGATGTTGACCAATATTTCAGAGAACACGGAGACCTCAAACCAATTTGTGACGTCACCTTAGCAAGAGGAACGTCGCTTATTCCTAGAGCAGTCATTTCATTGGATGTTAGTTCTGCACCCAAACCAGCTTCGTGACAGCTTCACTTTTTGTATCCAATTTTTTTTTTTTTTTTTTTTTATAGAATGGTGCTTTTGCTAAATTTGGAAGAATGAGGCAAGGTTTTTCTTTTTTTTTCAAACAATAAGATAGAAATAGTCTGGCAAAAACATAGTGACAAAAAAACTATTGAAATGTGAGATATAGCCCAGAGCTGATTTATAAATAGGCAAAACGGCCCGCATCTTAATTTCCTATGAGAATACTGCCAGAATCAATTTCAACCTTTTGTGAGCTAGCCCCTGAGGGCCTAATTGCTTTTCAGAGCTTAAAGGGTGACTCCACTTCCGTAGGAAAAAAATACAGCAAATTAAAAAAAACAATAATATATAGCCAGCTGCCCAGTTGCGATTCGTGTACAGAACGCCTAAAAAAAGAAAAAAAGTCAATTTCCTGCTTTTGTGATTGGCTCGCGCATTTTCCCAGGAGTCTGCACTGAGATACAAGTCAGATTCTAGGCTTCCTCTGCAATAGGAATTTCAGTTTGATGAGATACTCTGCAAGGGTTAAATACTTCTGAAGGAATGCAGACCCTGCAGCTTTTCTCATTTAGAACACTGAGACTGCATCAGCTGATTATAATGAACCCGACCCTCCCATTCAGACTGGGTATGCAATCAGTCTAGTAAAACAAACAGCCGTTGCTTCTGAACAATTAGGAATCTGCTACAAAGTTTGTTAAATCCTTGCAGTGTACATTGATCACCCAGAGGGGTTTTGTCAACAAAAGTGAAGTTTGTACCGTAACCACTTGCTTACAGGGCACTTAAACCCCCTCCTATCCAGACCAATTTTCAGCTTTCAGCACTGACGCACTTTGAATGACAATTGCACGGTCATACCAACACTGTACCCAAATGAAATTTTTATCATTTTTTCCCCACAAATAGAGCTTTGTTTTGGTGGTATTTGATCACCTCTGCGGTTTTTATTTTTTGTTAAAAAAATTTAAAAAGACCAAATTTAAAAAAAAAATTTTTTTTTTTTTTTTATATTTTGTTATAAAATTTTAAAAAGGGTAATTTTTCTCCTTCATTGATGTACGCTGATGAGGCAGCACCAATGGGCACTGATAAGTGGCAGTGATGGGCACTGATGGGTGGCAGTGATGGGCACTGATTGGTGGCAATAATGGGCACTGATCTTGTACACTGCTAGGTGGCACTGATTGGCACCACTGGTGGGCATTGATAGGTGGCACTTGTAGGCATTGATAGGTGGCACTTAGGGGCATTGATACGTGGCACTGGTGGGCACTGTGATGAGGCAATGTAAGGTGGCACTGGCAGGTGGTACTGGTGGCACAATTGAGGCACGTATGAGGCATTATTGCCGATGTCCCTTGCTGGTGAGCCGGTGATCGGCTTTTTTTTCTCCTCGCACTGTCAGCGCGAGGAGAAAAAAAAAACGATCACAGAGCTTTTGTTTTGATCATGTGATCAGCTGTCATTGGCTGACAGCTGATCACATGGTAAGGGGCCGGGACCGGCCCTTACATGGATCGGTGATCACCCGAGTCTCAGTGACTCGGTGATCACAGGGCGCGCGCGGGGCACGTGCACAGGGGAGGCCGCCATATGACGGCCTCCCGGGAATTCAGGTCCGCGCTGTAGCCATCATTCGGCTATAGCGCAGATATCAAGCGGTTAAAGTGGAAGTGTTCTTTGTCTGCTTAGGGCTCACATGAGGAGACACCTGCACATTAACTGCTTGAGCCCCGGAAGATTTTACCCCCTTCCTGACCAGAGCATTTTTTGCGATTCAGCACTGCGTCGTTTTAACTGACAATTGCGCGGTCGTGCGACGTTACAACCCAAACAAAATTGATGTCCTTTTTTGTACCACAAATAGAGCTTTCTTTTGGTGGTATTTGATCACCTCTGCGGTTTTATTTTTTGAGCTATAAGCAAAAAAAGGCAACAATTTTGAAAAAAAAAGAAATATTTTTTACTTTTTGCTATAATAAATATCCCCAAAACATATATATAAAAACAAATTTTTTATGCAGTTTAGACTGATATGTATTCCTCTACATATTTTGGTAAAAAAAAAAATCGCAATAAGCGTATATTGATTGGTTTGCGCTAAAGTTATAGCGTTTACAAAATAGGGGATAGGTTTATGGCATTTTTATTATTCATTGTTTTTATTAGTAATGGCGGCGATCTGCGATTTTTATCGTGACTGCGACATTTATGGCGGACACATCGGACACTTTTGACACTATTTTGGGACCATTGTCATTTATACAGTGATCAGTGCTATAAAAATGCACTGATTACTGTGTAAATGACACTGACAGGGAAGGAGTTAAACACTAGGGGGCGATCAAGGGGTTAAATGAGTCCTAGGGAGTGATTCTAACTGTGGGGGGGATGGGCTACCACTGACATGACAGCGATCACTGCTCCCGATGACAGGGAGCAGTAGATTTCTGTCATGTCACTAGGCAAAACAGGGAAATGCCTTGTTTACATAGCATCTCCCCGTTCTGCCTCTCCGTGACACGATCGCTGGGACACCGGTGGGACATCGAGTCTGCGAGGCACGGTCACGCTGTACGTGGGGTGGGGGGAGGGCACGTGCGAGCCCAGCCAGCGGCACACGTGCGCCCAACTAGCCCCGCCAATTAAAGGGGACATACAGGTACGCCCATTTGCCCACCGCTGCCATTGTGCCGACGTATAACGGCGTGCAGCGGTTGGCAAGTGATTAATGGCACAAGTGACAGTGCCTGCTGGTAGCCCGTCCCCAAGGAAGGTATATCCGTCCATGCTTCTTTGCCGTCTCCCTTTTAGAGTGCTAGCTCCCTTGCTGTAAAAGAGAAGGACTTCTGGGTATGGGGGAGAGTATCGCTTCCCCATGTGATAGTGATCAGGCATGGGTGGCCAGTTACCAAGCCCAAGCAATGTCGTCATCAGACCATCCAACATTGGGGCAGGGTGGACTTCTGCAGTGGTTTTGGAGCAAGGATGAGGGAGTTTATCTTGCTTGGGTTGGGCTAGGAGGATCATGTGTTTTCTGGGAGGGATGCATGCATAGTGCGTTTTACATACAGTGCCTTGAAAAAGTATTCATACCCCTTGAAATTTTCCACATTTTGTCATGTTACCACCAAAAATGGAAATGTATTTATTGGGATTTTATGTGATAGACCAACACAAAGTGACACATAATTGTGAAGTGGAAGGAAAATGGTAAATGGCTTTCAATTTTTTTTCACAAATTTGAAGACCCAATACTTTGTAGCACTACCTTTCTCTGCAATTACAGCTGCAAGTCTTTTTGGGGATGTCTCTACCAGCTTTGCACATCTAGAGAGGGACATTTTTGCCCATTCTTCTTTGCAAAACAGCTCAAGCTCTGTCAG